>NC_133647.1:148405067-148642195 GCF_009905375.1 Apium graveolens
ATCCTTGGAGTCTCCACTGCCATAAACTTTTGAACTCCCTCCTGTATACGTTCATACATTATTCTTGCTTTCTTTTGCCTTGGAAGATCAAAGTATACCGACTACTTCACGTGGGTTCCTTGACCACGTACTCTGCCTCCATGCTCAAGCTTACCAAGGGCCATAGTTAAAATATCGTTAGCACCTTCTACTACGACTTTCCCTTCTTTAACCTCCTCCTTTAACTTTTCCTAAAAAATTAAGAGTAGCATTTTTTTAATCTTAGCAATTCCAATATAAAAATTCCAATTTGTTTATGTACGTAACAAGCTTATATTTATAACTTACAACCATAAAACAAGGTAATATTGAAGAAGAGACATACCAGAAAGAAGGAGAAGTTTAAAATGGTGATTTGTAATGAAATAAGATGGGGATCCCTAGGCTTGGCTATGCTTACAATGAATCATCTATAATGTGATAGTGTCCAAGAATGTACAAAGGTTGTGTTGTAATAATACTACTCAAGTGTTCATATTGCTAATTAGCCTAATTTCCAAATAAAATAAATATGTTCCAATTTCTAAATTTTCTAATTTTGGTTTTTACTTGACTTTTATTTTTTATACAAGGAGATAGTTTTAAACGTTGAAATAGATCTTCTTTATTTATTAATTGACTTTTTAATTAGTCACATATTTTCATTATTCAATGTTAAATATTTTTTAAAATAATTGTAGTTACTTTTACGCAGTATTTTTAAAAAAAATGGCCTAGTCAAGATATTTAATTGAATTAAATATCTATCAATAACTTACAATTTCCTTACCTTTTTCCGCAACTGCATCGTTTATAAAATTTCCATCTTTATCCTTCTTTCCCTTGAGCCAGGTATCTGATCTGTCTACCTCATCGGCTTCTGGATGAGATTCAAACTGCATAACATATAGAACATCACATTAGTAATAATATAAGCATGTTAGGAAAATTAGTGTTGAACCGAAATTTAATTTGTTTTATTATCACTAACCCATTCATTCTCGAGGTTCGCATAACCTTTTCGAGACATTCGATGTGGATATAACTCAGCAGCCTTCTTTGAACTTGTTCATCATGAATTTTCTTCATAAAAAGCACTGATGAGGTTATATAATATTATTAGTAAAACTACAAATTGTATGTGAACAAAGGTAACTAGAAGCATACCATAAACTCCTTCGACGTGCGATCAACAACAAATATGTCTCAGTGGGATTTCTCTATAAAAGAAAAGTCTGCAGGAGGATATGCCAACAATTTTGGTTGATCCAGATATTGAAGAATATAATCTTTTGTCAGCCGGCATTTGAACTCCCTCCATTTTTGACACGCGGATCTTAAAACCATCTTCTTGGCTGACTGAGGTGTAGTGAATGCCATCTACATCCATAAGCAACACAATTATAGTTAAAAAATGCAAGTAACTAAATGTAAAGATAATAAGAAAGTAAATGAACTACAACATTATAATTTTTTACCAGCACACAGTCTCAAATCTTTGTCTTTGTGTCTTGAAGAACATATTTCCAAGTAACATGCCATATTGGGGGTTTAGTTCTTGCCAGAACTCCTATATATGGCTGCATCTCTCCCGCCGCTTTACCATATGGCCCTCCTTTTGCATTAAAAGACACGGTAAGCTTGATCCCAAACATCTTGTGTCTTAGAATTCGGTGCATCGTCACACTGCCTCGCTTGAGTAGCTTTAGTCCTTGACTGTTTTCACTAGTGCTAACAGCTTTCTCTCTTTTTCTTTTCTTGGAAATCTCCTTTTGAAAGTTTTCAGATATGGGTTTCCTCTTTACAAATTGTGGGGAAGAACTCGACGGAGTGGGGGTCTCGTTGTTTAAGGACCTTGTCTTTTTAATGCCTTAATGACATTCATGGTAGTTGTATGGGGTGATGATCGACTGGTCTTCTTAAACTCTGTCCTCTTCGACTCTATTTTCTGTGCCTCTGTATTTTTTGACTCATTCATCTTCGACTTTCCCTTTTTCTTTGGACTGGCCATTATCTACACAACAAATAAATAAGTATCAGTACACTTAATATTTATTAATCACGGAATGAATGACGTAAACATAATGCAATCTAATTAAAGATTGAT
This sequence comes from Apium graveolens, assembly GCF_009905375.1. Taxonomy (NCBI): domain Eukaryota; kingdom Viridiplantae; phylum Streptophyta; class Magnoliopsida; order Apiales; family Apiaceae; genus Apium; species Apium graveolens. The sequence goes on from NC_133647.1 coordinate 148,407,193, forward strand.
GTATAACTTGATATAAATGCTTCAAAATAAAATAAAATAATGGCCTAAAAACTATTAACACCTTGTCGTAGGTAACACATAACAATCGCAACATTACCTAGCAAATACTAGCAATAAGGCCAACTAAAGGAAGTGCTCCAATAACCTTGTTAGCAAAACCAGAAACAGAGTTTGAGTCTGTAAAACTCTTAACCACCAAGTATCTGTAAAAATTATTGATAATGGACAAGTACGTACAAAAACTGAAAAGCATACTTCATACTCAACATATTATCAGTATATAATCACTACATATTATCATACTTCTGGTACCAAACTAAATTTCACATAATCAACCAACATTCAGCAACTCCATTTCACATAATCAACTCCGTAAACTCTGTTGTTAAGCTTAACGTTGTACACCTTAATGTCATCATTTTAGTTGAGGAATAAGACTTTAAAGTCCAATTCATTTTTCTGTTTTTGTGTAGTCTTTTTCATATTTAGCCATACTCATTACTAATTTCTCTGCCTTGTTATCTCTATATCAGTGTACAAACATGCAAACAAACAAACACAAATACATCAAAACTATCTACTAACACAAATGCATGCAAAGTCAACACATAATGCAAACAAATTAAGGGCCTAAAACAAACATTATCACATGCTAAAACAAATTAAGGGCTTAAAAAATATTTTAAAAATATCCCCAAATAATGAAACCCTAAAAATTGATATCAAGGTTTCCAAATCAATCGAACTATTTTAAAACAAATTAAGGGCCTATTGAGGTTTTGGACATGTAAAAATCCAAAACCCCCAAATACGGATGAAGTTCATAACAATAAAAGAAATATGAGCTGAAAATACGTACCGGTAATGGGTTGTTTTGATAATATGGATGAGCTGAAATGGGTTTGAGATGAGTGAAATCGCCGAAGAAATGGGTTTGAGATGAGTGAAATCGCTGGTGAGATAAGAGTTGAGTGAAGACATGGGAGAAATGGGTTTGGGTGTTTGATTTTGTGAAACTGTTGGGAGACTAAAAGAGTAAATGGGGGGAGAATAAAATAAAAGTGGAGGGAAAGTGAAAATATTTTCATTTCGAAGCAACGGCCCATATGCTAGAGTTGTTTAGATCTAACGACTAGGATTATTTGTATTATCTAATATTTTTCTTTTTTTAAGGTGAACAAATATATTGTTTCTTACAACGGTTTGTCCGAAAACCGTTGTGTTATTCAACAGGTTCAGGACTACGGTTACCCGTAAAAATTGAATAATTTGTTCAATTTTTTCATTCAAGGGTGTACCATATCGTTAAAACATATTATTATTTATTCTACATAGTGTGCAGATATCGTGTGAAGTCGATTTTATTAACTAAAAAAAATTCTCGGAATTTTTAAAAATTATCTTCCGTGACTTTATAAGGAAAATGAAGCGAAAATGCTAACCCCTAAACTGAGATACGTGGCAGATTAACGGAACAATTTGTTTAAAATATTTTTTGGACGATCCAACCGTACGAATGTTGAGAGAAGGCGATTTTATTGAATAGAAAAAATTCTTGAAATTTTTAAAAATTATCTTTCGTGACTTTATAAGGAAAATGAAGCGAAAGTGCTAACCCCTAAACTGAGATACGTTGCAGATTAACCGAATGATTTTTTTAAAATATTTTTTGTACGATTAAATCGTACGGATGTCGAGGGAAGGAGATTTTATTGAGTAGAAAAAATTCTCGGAATTTTTAAAAATTATCTTTCATGACTTTATAAGGAAAATGAAGCGAAAATGGTAACCCCTAAACTGAGATACATTGCAGATTAACGGAATAATTTTTATAAAATATTTTTTGGACGATCCAACCGTACGGATGTCGAGGGAAGGCGATTTTATTGACTAGAAAAAAATTCTCGGAATTTTTAAAAATTATCTTCCGTGACTTTATAAGGAAAATGAAGCTAAAGCGCTAACCCCTAAACTGAGATATGTTGCAGATTAACATAACGATTTTTTTAAAATGTTTTTTGCAAGATCCAACCGTACGGATGTCGAGGGAAGGCGATTTTATTGACTAGAAAAAATTCTCGGAAATAAGGAAAATGAAGCGAAAGTGCTAACCCCTAAACTGAGATACGTTGCAAATTAACGGAATGATTTAAAATGTTTTTTGGAAGATCCAACCATACGGATGTCGAGGGAAGGCGATTTTATTGACTAGAAAAAATTCTCAGAATTTTTAAAAATTATCTTCCATGACTTTATAAGGAAAATGAAGTGAAAGTGCTAACCCCTAAACTGAGATACGTTGCAGATTAACGGAAAAAAAAATTAAAATATTTTTTGGACGATCCAACCATACGGATGTTGAGGGAAGACGATTTTACTTACTAGAAAATATTCTCGGAATTTTATAAAATAATCTTCCGTGACTTAATAAGGAAAGTGAAGCGAAAGTGCTAACCCCTAAACTGAGATACGTTGCAGATTAACGGAATGATTTTTTTAAAATATTTTTTGGACGATCCAACTGTGCAGATGTCGAGGGAAGGTGATTTTATTAACTAGAACAAATTCTCGAAATTTTTAAAAATATCTTATGTGACTTTTTAATAATAGAAATAGAAAGACGATATAATTTATTAATAATATTTATTAATTTAAATATAATCACACACATTAATCAAAGACAGACATTAATATTTACACCCTTAATAATTGTGTTTAGATAAGAACACAATTATTGGGCTCTAACAATTAGGTCGTTGGTTTCTTTCTCTTATCCCTTTCTTTCTTCTTTTTCTCCTCGATGCTTCTCTTTCTTTCATCTTTTCTCTGTTAATTTATTTTCCGTTACTCTGTTAATTTGTTCATCAAGGCAAATTGTTTCATCTTTTTCATCCGCTAATTGTTTCATCAAGGCGACCATCTACACTTCATTTTAGGTAAATGTTTAATGAATTCATTTTTATAAGTTCATTTTGATAAGTTTGTTTCAGTGGTTCTGCACCTAATTTAGTTTGTGGTGATAATGGAGAACTTTAATTTGGTTCTTTTTGAATGGTTTGTGGTGATGTGGATATAATGGTTTGTGGTGATGTGGTGATTAATTGTTATTAAAATTTAGTTGTATTGCTATCCTCTAGAGGAAACCAAGTTGATTTCTGTAGTGACTGTGAGTGAGTGATTCAGGAGACAATATAAACATATTTTAAGCACCCCCAGGATTGGTTTATTTGTTGTCTTTTACAGTCCATAAATATACAAAATTCAAAAATTGCATTGGCCGTGTAGTACCTGCAGAAATATATATGTTTTATAATTCAACGAAAGTAGTCATTGTTATAATTTTTTTATGCACGAGGTCTGTTAAAAATAAGTGGGATGCTAACCTATGATCGAATTGAAAGAAAAGCACGGCAGTGGGCTAAGCTAAGCAGCCACCTCTACAAAACCTATCACAAAATAAGTAGCACCTATATTATCATAATTTTGTTCTTGAGTAAATGGTTTAAATACCGCTGTTTTGTTATGTGATGGGAGAGCAGAGCTACGCGATGGTTCCACGAGATAAATGTCATCTTGTTTTGTTATTGTAATAAAGATATCTTCGGTATATTTTAGCTAGTTAATGAGTGTAGTAAACCGAGTTTTTTCCATGAGATAGCAAAACAGGGCTTTCCTGGCTTATTTTTCTACTTGTTGATGTTCTACTGTCATTCTAATTTCCTTATACTTGTTGATTAATTTGGTTTCTTGTTAATATAAGATGGATAGGTCATGGTTACGAGCTGATAGAAGAACGAAAGGGTTTCAAAGAGGCGTTAAAGATTTATTGTTGTTTGCATATGGAAAGGGGTATACCAAAGAAAAGATTAGTTGTCCATGCACAAGGTGCGCACATAGTAAATCATGGAAAGCTCAAATGGTTAAAAATCATCTTTTTCAATACGGTATCGATCAAACTTATACACGTTGGATATGGCACGAGGACTCAAATTTAGTAGAAAGTCCTGTACCGACTGAAACAGACAGTACTTCAAAATCTATTAATCAATTTTCCACAGGAATGGATATACCTGAGGACGATGAAGATGATATTTATTCCGATTCTTCAGTTTTTATCAACCATGTTAAAGGTGAACATCAGCCATTTTATCCCGGATGTAAGAGTTATACTAAGTTAAAAGATTTAGTTAAGTTGTACAATTTGAAAGTGAAGCACGGTATGTCTGATTCATGCTTCTCTGATGTTCTACTACTAATCGGGTCTATGCTCCCGGAAGGAAACAATATTCCTTCTTCCTTCACTGAAGTGAAAAAAACCTTATGTTCATTAGGAATGGGGTATGAAAAGATACACGCATGTCCGAATGATTATTTATTATACCGTGGTGAGAGAGATGAGGATGAGACTACATGTCACATATGTAAGGCCTCTAGATAGAAATTGAATCGGAAAGGAGAGGAACTGGAAGGGGTCCCTGCTAAGGTTTTTTGGTATTTTCCATTGATACCGAGATTAAGAAATTTATTCAGTACACCACACATTGCAAAAGAAATGACTTGGCATGACACTGGGCGACAAAAGGATGGTAAAATGAGGCATCCGGCTGACTCAAAAACATGGAAGGATGTCGACCAAAAGTGGCCCGAATTTGCATCAGAGACCAGGAACCATCGATTAGCTTTATCTGCTAATGGTTTCAATCCCTTTCATGGAAACTGTACAGATCACTCAAGTTGGCATGTTTTGCTATCAATTTATAACCTTCCTCCCTGGCTTTGTATGAAGAGAAGATATATTATGCTCTGTTTATTGATATCAGGACCGAGCCAGGAAATGATATCGACGTGTACCTTCAACTACTTATAGAAGATTTACAGGAGTTGTGGCGAGGGAAACAAGTAAATGATGCATATAAGGAAGAAGCTTTCATACTTAGGGGCATTTTATTATGGACAATAAGTGATTATCCATCCTTAGGGAACTTTTCGAGAAATGTCATTAAAGTTTATAATGCTTGTAATGTATGCATTGATCAAACAAAAGCAACCAGGCTTGTTAATTACCGCAAGACGGTGATCATGAGGCATCGGAGGTGGTTGCCCCGTCATCATCCATATAGAAAGCAAAAATATGCTTTTGATAACACGATAGAGAAGGAGGGTGCTCCTATTCCGTTAACTGGAGAGCAAGTTTTTCAAAGAGTACAACATCTGAGGGGTCATGTCTTTGGTAAGACACAACGCACACTTCCAGGGAAGAAAGGTGAAGCTCGACCCATATGGAAGAAGGTTTCTATATTCTTCCAACTCGAGTATTGGAAGTTTTTTCCCGTCAGGCATGTCCTCGATGTGATGCACATCGAGAAAAATATATGTGAAGCTTTGCTTGGAACTTTGCTAAATATTCCGGGAAAGACAAAAGATCGGGAGTCTGTCCATCTTGACGTGGCTCAAATGGGAATAAGAACAGAGTTGAGGCCAAAAAATCCCGAAAAGAAATAGAAAGGGGTTGTTGGCGTCATGGAACTTATTACATGCTGGAAAAAAACTGTTAGCTCATCCTTTCTTAAAATGAAGTTACCGGATGGATTTTGTTCAGATATCAAGAATCTGGTAAATATGGAAAATCTGCGACTTGGTGGAATGAAATCGCATGATTGTCACACAATATTGTACCATTTGCTTCCAATTTCAATTCGATCAGTATTGCAAAAAGAAGGCAATTTGCTGTAAAGTCATCGATATAGATAAACTGGAAAAAATCCAATCTCAGTTGGTGGAAACATTATGCCATCTTGAAAAACACTTCCCTCCCTCGTTCTTTGATGTGATGATCCATCTCTCAATTCATCTTGTGAGAGAGGTTAAGCTTTGCGAGCCAATATTCCTACGTTGGATGTATCCTTTTGAAAGATACATGAAGCCGTTTAAGGGATATATACGGAATCCAGCTCATCCTGAAGGACGTATTGTCTAGGCATATGTTGCTGAAGAGGCCGTCGAGTGTTTGGTAAATTTTGAAGAAGCTACCATAGGATTGCCGCGAAATCCTAGGCAGGAGCAGAATGCTGGAAGACCCTTATCTGGTGCAACTATGATAAAGCCAATCAATCACGATTTGTACCTAGCACATTTGTGTTTTCTGCAAAATAGCAATGACATAAGGCCATATTTTGAGTAAGCAGTTATTCAAATATGTGTGTGTTATTTCCTTATTTTGTGCATTTTGATTAATATATAAAATCCGTGGATTTTACTCGCAGGGAGCATATGGCATCTTTGATGACGAGATTTAAACACCATGAAAATGACAAAGTCTGGCTAAAAAATAAGCAAAATGATACATTCCCCACATGGTTCAGGAAAAAGGTATGATTTTTATTTGGTTTTAATATTATATGTAGGCCTAATTAATATGCTCACAATAATTAGTCACACTCAAAGATGTTAATTTAACAAATCTAGAACTCCACACTATCAGTTTCTACATATTTCAAATTCAGTAATTATTAATTTTCCTCGGATGCATATTACATTTTTGATACATTAAAAAGAGAATGATTATCACACAAGAGAAGAATGCAGTAAAATACCTCTCTCAACCTTTATTTTCTAGTTTTACCCTAATAAAAGACTTGTTATTTTACATGTTGTCTCTGTACTTTCATTTCTGTTTCATTTGTGTTATTTTTACATTTTTCAAACTTTCCTTTATACCACTAAATAATAGTACTGCCACTAAAATGCTCTACTTCTACAACTAAAAGTTCAGACAGAAAATAAGGGGAAATATAAAAACCAATAAATCTATAATCAAAAAATAAGTAAAAAGATGCCTAAGTACTTTTATATTTTTATAGTAGCATGAAGAACATTTAGTTTGTTTAAAAAAGGTGAAAATATGAATAGCTATGTCTATCATGATAATTAAATATTAAATACTATAAATATAGAAATAATTCAATATGTCTTTTCTCACTAAAACGTAATGAACCTCTCTTTTATTATTTCACTTATAAAATTGTATAATAATTTAACTTTCCTGCTCTGGCTAAAATTAATAAATTTGTATACATTAATAATTTGGTTTGCACAATATATGTGCAAGACCTGGTCACCCACACTATTGTGGAAATTAATCTCTTTTAAGTAAAATTTATACTTTATCAAAAGAATTTATATAATTAGATTTTGAAACACCATATAAAATTGAAACCATAATATTTCACTCCCTGGTAATATGAAATAATTAGTTTTAAACAAATTTTTTGGACAGATTGAATCAGAATTGTTAGATGAACACAATACTATAACTGACGAGATAAGGTGGATGGCAGAAGGCCCGAACAAGATTGTTCCTACATTTAGCGGATATAAAATCAACGGTGTTACTTATAGCACGAAGGAGCGCGATGATAAACGGCAAGTTCAGTGCAGTGGTGTTTGTGTGGTTGTAGATATAATGCTTGTGCAGGGTAAGGATAAGAATATCGAATATACTTCGCACACCTACTATGGAGTTATAAAAAGTATCTGGGAGTTAGACTATAATAACTTTCGAGTTCTTGTATTTCGTTGTAATTGGGTAGATATGAACAAAGGGGTTTAAGGTAGATAACTTGGGATTTACACTGGTTATTTTTAAAAAAAATAGGCTTTATAAATGATCCTTTTATGCTAGGTAATAAAGTTAAGCAAGTATGTTACATTGAGGATCCTCTTAAAAAAAATTGGTCTGTTGTGTTGAAATTATCGGAAAAGAACTACTATGACCACTATAATGACGAAAATGATGGATCGGTAGAAATAGAACTTGAGAATGAGTTACATGTGCCAACGTTCCCGAATGATGACAAACATGATGAGGAAAAAGCTAGTTATACGAGGGACGAAGAAGAATGGATCCAACTTTCATGATGGTAATAAATTACATTTGTTTTAAATTTGAAGAATAGTACACATGTTTGCCTTTTATTACTATTTATCCACAATAATTTCTTCTTAATTTCTTAAATGATTCTATTTGTTGAATTATAAATTTTTCAGTTAATATGTGTCATTTACGATTACTGTCTTAATATGCATGAATTTATGAGTTTTATAAATTTTAATATATCTTAATTGTTTGGACTCTGCCCTGTATTTGGTTTCAAGTAATTATACTACGTATACATTAATAGTGTCATGAACCGTGATCCTTTAATATTTGTTAATATTTAAATTTTTATTTTGATTTCAGTGAATGATCCAATTTTTGAGCCTCATTTGAAACTAGTTAAGGGCAAGAAAATTTAGGTCATTTAATGATGATGGAAACTGCACGGTTTACTGATGATGTTGATCAAGTTGAGATGATGTTGATCAAGCTGAGGTAAAAGAAATTTTAACAGTTTGGCCAATTTGGGTGGACACCACTGTTTGATCGCATTCTTGTTTTCCTAGTTGGTGTCTTGTATTCTACTGTAATACGCTTCTCTGCCAACATAATGTTATGTTTTGTGTATGCATTAGGATTAGTTTGTTTATTTCTCGATTTATGGATTAACTTGTAAATTTGTGTAAGTATTTAGTTTTTTTGATGAATGCAATATTTTCATTATTTACTCTCTTTAAAGAAATACAACAGCTGCAAAATGCGGTCTCCATAAAATGGAGATTGCATTTTGCAGCTGTTGTATACTTTAAAGAGAGTAAAACTGGACATGTATGCTCTTATCGCCAAACTTAGAATTTAAAAGTCAAAACCGTGATGAATATAAGTTAATTATGATTTTGGTTGATTGTAAACTTGTTAATTTGTGATGGTATTTGGTTGTAATATCCGATTTAATTTGACTTGTCCATTTGAGGAAGTATATTTTTGATTGCTAGTCTATTGGTCGGATGATTTATGGTTTGTAAATTTCATGGTAGGATGGTTTTGGATTGGTTTTCTGGGGCATTGATATGTACAACTAAATTTTTTTTTATTGCCATTACTCAACAGATAACGGTTACTCTCACAATCTATAAAACAGTCTTCTAAATAAGGTGTTCAGACAACGGTTCTATAGACTCGTTGTTTGAACCACATTTACCAAACAGTACTAATAACCATTGTTTATATGAGCTTTCCATTTAATACCATTTAACAATGGTATGCAAATACCATTATTTGATGACTAACCAGACAACTATTATAATAAACACTTGTTTGAATTACATAACATAAAGGCCAAAACTGTTGTCTCAGACTACAAAAACTTAGTTTATTAACAACGGTTTTGAAGTGTTGTGGTTAAAGACGTTTTACAACAGTGCATTTTAAAACGATTGTCTGACTTGGTAATAGAACATCAAAAAGACAATACTTTCAAAAAATAGCTATAACTGTTGTTATAGAACCCATCAGACAACAGTTTTTCATGTCAAAGAAATCCACCATTGTCTGTCAATTTCGGACAATGGGTTTTTTTCACCGTTGTTTAAGAGGTGTTGTCTGATAGCAAAATCATTATAGTAGAGGCATATGCGTAATGTACAAAGTGATTATTAAGAAAGCTCGCGGGAGAAAGTTAAAGTCACTTCTAATGAATGGGGGTTTCCATATGGGGATACTAGAGCCCTTTTGCAGTCTTATATTGGTATGTTGACCAGGACTACGATTCCAATCGATATTCCTTCCTGGCCAAATGTAGACCTTGAATTAATATCAAATTTTTGGTTAGATCTTCAGGTACTCAATCAATTGTGGAAAATTATTATCAAATATAGACCATGAATAATGTTTTCCTATTATGATTTTGTTAACTTGTGTTTTTTCAGGCTACCTTCAAAGTTAAACCATTAATTGAGGACATAGTCCTAAAGTCAGCAGTTTGTAAATGACGACAGTTTAAGACTGATTTGACGAGAACGTATGTTCTTCCATTTATTGGAGAAAAGAAGAAGTTGTGTAAGCCTCCAAGAGGATATGGTTATGTTAGTAAGTCAACTTGGAAAATATTTGTGAGATAGAGGACTAATCCTAACTAGATGGTATGTTTTAATTTTGTAATATGTCATTTTGGTGAATTTTTTGCATCTGTTGTCATTTTTGTAAATTTGTAATTTTTTTTAGGAAATTCATCAAACAGTAAGAGTGGCTCAAAGAAAATATCATCACCGGTTGTCAAGAAAAGGATACATCGGTTTAAAAGAAGAGGAGGTAAGAAATCTTTATTTAATTGTATAAGTGAAAGGGTAAATGTAGGTATATGAGTAATGTATATACCTTGAGCATTTATTGTTTTCTGATAATTTATAGTGTCTTTATGATTAGGTAAATTTATTCTTTAACAACATAATAATGTTTTTCGTTGATTTTAAAATTATACGTGATTTGTTAAATATTTTAATAATATAAAATATGTATAAGATTTGTTATTATATTATTTAAGGCACATTTAACCATCTTTCATGTGATTTAAGTTATTTATTAACTTGCTGGCAAGTTTTCGTATGAATTTGGAATAATTAACTTCCTGAATTAATTTTAATCTATGAAAACTTATGTTCCCCTGCATCTCTGGACCTTTAAGACCATGATCAGGCCATTACACAATCATAGATAATCCAGTTCTTTATTTTTTAATTATTGCTTTATTTTTATTATTTATTGCTTGATTTTTAAAAGATAAAAAAAGGAAGGTTGAATCCGGGAGAAGAACCAGATAGAGTGATTTTTTGTCAAAAGGGTCGTAAGCTAGAAAAATGTTAGTGTAGGTACCCTAGAGGCAATACATTATTCTTTTATAATCTTTATGTCTGTTGATCATTCAATAAATGTATTTATTATGACCTTAATTACTGCGATATTTTGTTAGCATAATAAATGTCCTTAGAATCATGATACAAATTGTATAGTTTAAGTACATGACTTGAACTTGAGATTATATAATATATCATATTCTTAAAGGTCCCTAGTCGAGTATTATTATATAGGACAATAATAATACATAGATAGATTAGTATGTTGTTTGACAAGATAACCACATCTCATTGGTTATAAGTATGGGGATACTAAAGTCAATACATAGGTACATGTGAGAGTACATGGTACTGGACAGACCCACAGTGAGATTCTTCATGTTTAATAAAATCATAAGAAAGACTCACAGTGATAATGGTGTAACGATCCTTTGACTTGAAATCATTATATTTCTATACGAGGATTAATATACTTTGACTACATTAAAAGTTACTTTTGATCGGGTGATGATAAAAGTGGACATCGGGTATATCATGAGTCGTATGAGAAATATGAATGATAGATAAAGGATTTAACCCTCCTATAATTAGGAGAGATATTATTGGCCTCTTGATTGAGTGAGATTATAAAAGCATGGCCATGCTCAAATAATGATTTGTCTCGATAATCTACTCATGGATCAAGTAAACTCGGATTAAATGTTGAAGAGGATGACTAAATACATGCCTCGAGTTTAATCTATAATATGTATGGTTAAAGGGATTATATTACACGAAAAACATTAATCACGAAAGGTTTTATCTAATCATGATTTAATTATTGTTTAATTGGGTAACAATGATGTATTACTAGATACCGCTCATTGTTTATAATTTTATTAGAGAATAAAATTATTGCCAATTAAATAATAGCCTATAGGGTCGCACAAATAGAGCACTTAATGGAATAGTTAATTTAAATTATGGATTTAAATTAATTGATGATTATTTGAATTTTATTATAATTAAGTAAGACTTAATTGAGATAATATAAATTTGAATTAAGAGGAATGTTTTTGCCCATAATAATTAAGTATGACTTAGTTATTAATTAAATAATAGAAATTTGTTTTTATTATTTTATCCAATACCTACTAGGGTTGGGCTTTGCTGTTATGGCCCTTTTTAATCAGCCACTATAAATACATAATCATAGGTTAAAGAGGCTTGGACGTTTTTGAGAAAACCCTAGCAGCAAAGAGAGGCAGAGGCAATTCAGATCGTCAAGAAGGAGGCTAAAACATCCATTCTGTAGTCAAGTTCGTGAGACGTTCTTGAAGGTGCTCGTGTGGATACCATAGAGGTGTTTCTCCGAGAGGTAGACACAAAGCGTGATAGCTAGGATCTCCGTTGAGTTCGTGAAAGTTAAGCTCTTGAAAGGTATGATTCGTTATCTCCATAATCTACCCATAATTATACATGGATCCTGTTTTTGGGTTTCGAAATTTTTTGTTTTATTTACGTTTATCCGCTGCGTTTTATGCCTTCGAAACCTAACAATGGTATCAGAGATACGTGTATAAGGGGCTGATTTGGTTACGTGTTTACTGTATTTTTACAAGTATGCATGTGTGATGAGTCTGCCATGATAACAGTTATGTTATATGAATGATATGATGAATCTGTTAATGATCTATATGATGATACTAGTATGTTTAAGATCTGCCATAACTCATATGTATGCGATCTCTTAAAATATGTATACTGATACATGTTTTTGGTAACTGGGATATGGATCGTGTGTATACTGATACATGCTTCTGGAATAGTATTCTGATACATGTTTTGCTAGTATTCTGATACTCGATCCGCGTGCTCAGGGTTTCGTTTTTAATTTGTGCTTATGATATATGCTTTACTTATTTATTATTCTTGATTGGATCATGATAAGTGATAAATAGTATGTCATCTTTATATGATCTATCATGTTCTTTAATGGTTACTTGAGCATGGTGCATAGTTATGGCCTTAAGACCTTAGTTGTAATGGTTTATTCTTTTGGTTTGTAATAAATACGACTTGCATGTCGTTTTTTATTTGTAGTTGTTTTATCTCGAATGTAACTCGAGTTCTTTTGTAAGTTCATTAGTATAATTCTTAATGTAACATCAAAGAAGGACAAGGGAAAGAGGAGGTATCCTATGGAGGCCAAGGAGACAATGGAAGCAATAGAGAAGACATATGTAATAGTTATTTTTACACCATAGACTGACCTTGATCTTTTCATTAGCCTAAAAAGATCACATAGGATTGGGCCATAACTATTGCACGTTTACTTTACGCACTTTTCATATGATGTATAAATAGTATGTGTAGAGTAGAAAATGCATGTTTTAATTAGATTAATGATGCATGTATGTATTAGATACATCACCCATGCCATGCCTTTAAACAAGATAAAATCTGTAACGACTCAAGATTTAAAATTAACAAATGATCATGAGATTCTCGTATTTATGAAACACGGAATAAAATACGAATTTTCTTTATTTCTGACATGGGGCGATTTTGTCAACAACGGGTTCATAGAACTTGTAAGGCTGTGGGTTTTAAGCGACACTGATGTGACTCCTCCACTACCTGGAAATCAAACCATTGACGGGTATTGATTTGAAGTATTTTATTCAAGGAAAAATTGGGAATCTCTTTATGATGGGATCATGATCGTTCTAAATTAAAAATCCCTAAGTAAAAATATTAAGTTTTAATCAGATGATTTCCAATGAATGAACACTCATTAAATCCTAGATCGATAAGGGGAAGGGCTGTCAGTGGCAGGGGACTCCTATCTATCATGGTGAAATGCGACGAATATAAACGGTTATATTCGGACGTTGTATCATTGGGTCTAACTTAACTGAGTCATCATAATAAGGTGAATATAAACGGTTATATTCAACTATTATGAACTTAGAAGCATAGAGTTTGGTTAAAAATCTATTATATAGATAAGATCAATTGTTGTTCACCAAATTATCCAAGAATTATATATGATATAATTGACAACTGTTGTCTACCTAAATAATCATGTTTTAAGGATACCAGTGGTTGACTTAGAACATGACGAATTATGGATCTTGGCTCACTAGAAAGATTTATGGGATATACTTTCCGAATTAATAGTTAGGGCTATTAATTTGATAAAAAAAATAGTAGGAGATATATTATGAATATATCATAATCATATGAACATAAAATTTTAACTCAGACAATCTAATGTTTATTTTGCACTTTTATTATTGTAGATACGAGTAATGGCAAACAACACAAGCACACTATCCGTACGTTCAGTCCTTGAGAAGGACAAGCTAACAGGAGGAAACAACTTCCTAGACTGGCAGAGGAATTTGAGGATTGTCCTCAGGCAAGAGCGCAAGCTTCATGTCATTGATATTCCTCCTCCAGGTCCCCTTCCTGAGGGTGCTACTGCTGATGAACAAGCAACACGCACAAGGGATGAGAATGATGCAAATGATGTTGCATGTCTTATGTTGGCAACTATGAGTGCTGAGCTTCAAAGACAGCATGTGCATATGGATGCAAATACTATCAATGAGCACTTGCAAAGCATGTTTGCAAGCCAAACTCGTCAAGAAAGGTTCAACATGATTAAGTCACTTTTTAATTGCAAACAAGGGGCGATTGAACCAGTTGGCCCACATGTTCTGAAGATGATTGGTTACATTGAGTACCTTGAAACTTTGGGTTTCCCGATTGGTCCGGAAACTGGTATTGACCTAATCATGAATTCTTTGAACAACAAATTCACTCAGTTTGTTGTGAACTACAATATGAATGAATTTGACAAAACACCTACTGAATTGTTGCATATGTTGAGAACATATGAGACCAACATGAAGACAGCTGAACCTGCTCCCATACTGATGGTGGGAAATAAAGGTAAGGCCAAAGGGAAGGGCAAATGGAAGGGTAAGAAGAAGATTGGATCTGATTCTACACCCAAGCCAAAGTCAGGTCCCAAACAGGCTTTAAAGCCTAAAGGTGGTGTGGCCAAGGGTGAATGTCACTACTGTAAGAAAGATGGTCACTGGAAGAGAAACTGTCCAATTTACTTGGAGGATCTGAAGAAAAAGAAAGCAGTTCAGATTTCTGGATCAGGTATTTATGTTATAGAAGTCAATTTGTCTATTTCTACATCTTGGGTATTTGATACTGGATGTGCTTCTCACATTTGTATAAATGTGCAGGGCCTGCAGAGAAGTAGAACTTTGGCTAAGGGAGAAGTGGACCTAAGAGTAGGCAATGGAGCAAAAGTTGCTGCTTTAGCTGTAGGGACTTATTATTTATCTATGCCCTCTGGGCTTGTTTTAGAACTAGAAGACTGTTTTTACGTGCCTGCGATTCGCAGAAACATTATTTCTGTTTCTTGTTTGGACAAGAAAGGTTTTTCGTTTACAATAAAGAACAACAGTTGCTCTTTTGCTTTGAATGATTTAACTTATGGTGTTGCGCGTTTATTTAATGGTTTATATGTTCTTGATTTAGATAACCCTGTCTGTAATATAGAAAACAAATGACTTAAAATGAATGACTCAAATCAAACATACCTCTGGCATTGTCGTCTAGGCCGCATAAATGAGAAACGCATATCCAAATTACATAAGGATGGATACTTGGATAAGTTTGATTTTGAATCATACCAAGAATACGAATCTTGTTTGCTTGGTAAGATGACTAAAGCCCCTTTCACTGGTAAGGGTCAAAGGGCCACTAAACGTCTGGAGCTAATACATAGTGATGTATGTGGCCCAATGCGTGTAATGGCTAGAGGAGACTACCACTACTTCATAACATTTACTGATGATTTCAGTAGATATGGATATGTATATCTTATGAAGAACAAATCTGATTCTTTTGAAAAATTTAAAGAATACAAGGATGAAGTAGAGAAGCAAATTGGCGGAGATGCAAGTATTAAGATCTTACGATCTGATCGTGGGGGTGAATACTTAAGCACCGAATTTAGAGAGTATTCGAAAGAGTGTGGTATTATATCACAACTCACTCCGCCAGGAACACCTCAATGGAATGGAGTTTCAGAGAGGAGAAATCGCACCTTGTTGGACATGGTGCGATCGATGATGAGTCATACAGATCTTCCAATTAGTTTCTGGGGTTACGCTCTAGAAACAGCGGCTTTCACACTTAACCGTATTCCTACTAAGAAGGTTCAAAAGACTCCATATGAGATATGGAAGGAGAAACGGTCAGGCATGAACTTTATGAAAGTTTGGGGATGTAAGGCGTTTGTGAAACGTCAAGAATCTGACAAGCTTGGACCTAAATCCGAAGAGTGCATTTTTGTAGGATACCCTAATGAAACAAAGGCGTATTATTTTTATAGTCCTTCTGAGCATAAAGTGTTTATTGCTCGAGATGTTGTCTTCATGGAAAGAGATTTTGTTTCCAAAAGAAACAGTGGGAGAACTATAGATCTCGATGAAGATCGAGAACCGCAAAATAGCATTGAACCTGAAGTGGAACAAGAGCAGAATAATGATAATGTTCAACAAACACAGGTTGTTCATAGATCTGGTAGATTTCGCCATGAGCCAGAGAGATATGGATTTCTCATGACTCGGTGTGGTGATTTGATGCTCATAGATGAAGATGAGCCTCTCACATACCAAGATGCTATGAACAGTCCAGACTCTAAGAGATGGCTTGAAGCCATGAAATCCGAGATAGATTCCATGTACGAAAACCAAGTATGGACTTTGGTTGATCCACCTGAAGGGGTAAAACCCATAGGGTGCAAATGGGTTTTTAAGAAGAAAAAGGGCATGGATGGAAATGTTCAGACCTATAAAGCTAGGCTGGTTGCAAAAGGTTTCAAACAAATTCATGGTATTGACTATGATGAAACTTTCTCACTAGTGGCTATGGTCAAGTCTATAAGGATTTTACTTGCCATTGCAGCATTCCATGATTATGAAATCTGGCAAATGGATGTCAAAACAGCCTTCCTTAATGGAAGCCTTGAAGAGGATGTGTACATGACACAACCTGAGGGTTTTATCGATCTAAGGAATGTTGGCAAGGTATGTAAATTGCGTCGATCCATTTATGGATTGAAGCAATCCTCTAGGAGATGGAATATCCGTTTTGATGAAATAGTCACAGAGTATGGCTTTGTTCAAAATGAAGATGAACCGTGTGTTTACAAGAAGGTTAGTGGGAGCTATGTGGCATTCATAGTACTATATATTGATGATATACTACTAATGGGGAATGACATACCTTCTCTAAAGGCTGTTAAAACTTGGTTAGGGAGCAATTTCTCCATTAAAGACTTAGGAGAGGCATCCTACATTCTAGGAATGAGGATCTATAGAGAATGATCTAGAAGGATGATCGGTCTAAGTCGGAGCACATACATTGATAAGGTTTTGCATCGTTTTGGAATGCAAAATGCAAAAAGGGGATATGTCCCCGTGTCTCAAGGGATAACGATCTCTAGGGACTAGTGTCCGAAATCATTGGATGAGAAGGACCACATGAATAAAGTTCCATACGCTTCAGCAATTGGAACTATCATGTATGCAATGGTATGTACTCGCCCAAATGTCTCGTATGCTTTGAGCATGACGAGCAGATACCAGTCTAATCCGGGTGAAGGTCACTGGATGGTAGTTAAGAATATTCTTAAGTACCTGAAAAGAACTAAAGATTCATTCTTGGTGTATGGAGGAGAAGAGAAACTCGTTGTAAAAGGTTACACCGATGTAAGTTTCCAAACAAACAGAGATGATACTGTATCACAGTCTGGTTTTGTGTTTTGTCTAAACGGAGGTGCTGTAAGCTGGAAGAGTTCAAAGCAAGAAACAGTAGCTGATTCTACAATGGAGGCTGAGTACATTGCAGCTTGTGAAGCAGCTAAGGAGGTCGTTTGGATTCGAAAGTTCATTTCTGATTTGGGAGTGGTTCCATCCATCGCAGATCCCATTGATCTATACTGCGATAATAATGGAGCCATTGCACAGGCTAAAGAACCTAGATCACACTCCCGGGCTAAACATATACTCAGGAGATTTCACCTTATTCGAGAGATTAATGAAAGGGGTGATATACACATATGTAAAGTGCACACAAATGATAACATTGCAGACCCACTGACCAAAGGCTTGTCGCAGCAGAAGCACGATGGTCACACTAGTTCCATGGGTATTAGATATATGGGTGATTGGCTCTAGTGCAAGTGGGAGATTGTTAGTGTAGGTGCCCTAGAGGCAATACATTATTCTTTTATAATCTTTATGTCAGTTGATCATTCAATAAATGTATTTATTATGACCTTAATTACTGCGATATTTTGTTAGCATAATAAATGTCCTTAGAATCATGATACAAATTGTATAGTTTAAGTACATGACTTGAACTTGAGATTATATAATATATCATATTCTTAAAGGTCCCTAGTCGAGTATTATTATATAGGACAATAATAATACATAGATAAACTAGTATGTTGTTTGACAAGATAACCACATCTCATTGGTTATAAGTATGGGGATACTAAAGTCAATACATAGGTACATGTGAGAGTACATGGTACTGGACAGACCCACAGTGAGATTCTTCATGTTTAATAAAGTCATAAGAAAGACTCACAGTGATAATGGTGTAACGATCCTTTGACTTGAAATCATTATATTTCTATACGAGGATTAATATACTTTGACTATATTAAAAGTTACTTTTGATCGGGTGATGATAAAAGTGGACATCGGGTATATCATGAGTCGTATGAGAAATATGAATGATAGATAAAGGATTTAACCCTCCTATAATTAGGAGATATATTATTGGCCTCTTGATTGAGTGAGATTATAAAAGCATGGCCATGCTCAAATAATGATTTGTCTCGATAATCTACTCATGGATCAAGTAAACCCGGATTAAATGTTGAAGAGGATGACTAAATACATGCCTCGAGTTTAATCTATAATATGTATGGTTAAAGGGATTATATTACACGAAAAACATTAATCACGAAAGGTTTTATCTAATCATGATTTAATTATTGTTTAATTGGGTAACAATGATGTATTACTAGATACCGCTCATTGTTTATAATTTTATTAGAGAATAAAATTATTGCCAATTAAATAATAGCCTATAGGGTCGCACAAATAGAGCACTTAATGGAATAGTTAATTTAAATTATGGATTTAAATTAATTGATGATTATTTGAATTTTATTATAATTAAGTAACACTTAATTGAGATAATATAAATTTGAATTAAGAGGAATGTTTTTGCCCATAATAATTAAGTATGACTTAGTTATTAATTAAATAATAGAAATTCGTTTTTATTATTTTATCCAATACCTACTAGGGTTGGGCTTTGCTGTTATGGCCCTTTTTAATCAGCCACTATAAATACATAATCATAGGTTAAAGAGGCTTGGACGTTTTTGAGAAAACCCTAGCAGCAAAGAGAGGCAGAGGCAATTCAGATCGTCAAGAAGGAGGCTAAAACATCCATTCTGTAGTCAAGTTCGTGAGACGTTCTTGAAGGTGCTCGTGTGGATACCATAGAGGTGTTTCTCCGAGAGGTAGACACAAAGCGTGATAGCTAGGATCTCCGTTGAGTTCGTGAAAGTTAAGCTCTTGAAAGGTATGATTCGTTATCTCCATAATCTACCCATAATTATACATGGATCCTGTTTTTGGGTTTCGAAATTTTTTGTTTTATTTACGTTTATCCGCTGCGTTTTATGCCTTCGAAACCTAACAAAAAATGGTCAAGAGGTCGATGAAGAATTGGCTGTTGTATGCGATAAAATTGTAAGTTTCAACTCAAATGAAAAATTATAATTTGAGAAAAAATTATGTAAACTAGTTAACTCTATTTTGGATAAATTATTTTCTTGTTAACAGAACACATTGTTGGAAAAAAGAAGAAGGGTGAGATACAGTTTTCTGGTGGTGAAGATGTTCTGACTACGGCTTTGGAGAGTCGTGAGCATTCTGGCAGGGTTCGGGCTGTTGTAGGGTACATCACCCCAAAGCAATACTTTAAATTGCCGAGAGAGAAAAAGCTTTAAATCATAAAGGCAGAGTAGATGGCTTGTGATCGAAAAAGGGATGAACTGATTGATAAAAAGACGCAAGTCCTCGAGGCAGAGATTGCTCATTTGAAGTCATTGATAGAAAATGGAGGTCTGAAAAGGCAAGTTAAGATCCAGAAAAGGATAAAGAAATGAAGTCAAAGCCACCATTTGCAAGAGGAGTTGTGTTGGTACATGAAGATGATGAATGTGTTCTTACAAATGCCCCAACTAGGCCTTCACCTGCTGGACGTTTGGTAAGTTATTTTAATATTTTGAGCAACCTTATGATTTATATTACTAAGGTAAATCATTTTTACCTTAATTTTTTAATTTTGTTATTTGAATATTATAGGCCCAACGATCTTGTGAGCCATCTGTCGAGAAAATAGAGAATAAGGTTGCATTTGGTATGGTATATCCTTGCGAGGATAATTTAAGTAGTTCAGTTAATGGACTTGATATAACAATTGGATATCAATGTGTCTCCGTTGATGGCCTCATCAAACCAGATGCCTAGCTTCTCACTGAGACGCGTGGTGATATGATGACTGCCTGCGATGCTCTAGGTTCTTTTTTAGCATGGTGTGAGGAATTAATTAGCTACACAAATGTTGCGGTATGATGAATAATATATATGTATAATATTGTATGAATTTTTAAATTAAATTGTTCATTTCAAGATATTAAAAATTAAATGGTAGGTACATTTTATTTTGGTTCATATATTATCATCAGGTGCAAAAAAAAAAGAAAGGCCTCGGACAAGTGCTGAAAAAATAAAAAAAGAATGACGGGTTGCATGATTTGAAGGAACAATTAATTCAAGTAAAGCCAGGTACGAAAGTGCCAAATAGATTTAACATATTGTATAAACATTCAACTTGGATGAAAACTGTCTGGGTTAGTATCCAGGTTCGATGTGAGCCGGACATGTTTGGATATGGAAAAATAATTCATTTGTTCCATGAGAATGTTGTGTCTTTATTGGAGTTTGAAATATTTGGCCACACTGTAGTTGCATCTTACATGGCGTAAGTTAACTTTTTTTTCCCAATAGCACATGATCAGTTCTTTTTAATATTTTTAATTTTTCAGAATTTGCATTCTAATATCAGTAATCTTTCGATAGGCACTTGCATTCTGAGATTAGTGAAATACCAAAACTGGCGGAGACATTTGCTTTTATTAATCTGGGATCCACATATCACGTGAATGCTGATTTTGAAACTTACATTTTAAAGCGATTGAAAGAGGTTAACCCAGATCGGCTATTCTTTTTTCCGCATAATCAGAAGTAAGTAATTATTATATTACTGAAATTAAAAAACATGGATAGTACAAACTTGTATGTGATGTGTCCAATCATCCTTTCGTGTTTTTTATGAAAACAATATGCATTGGATTTTGGTTATTATCTGGGAAGGTGAAATATATATTCTAAATCCACTACCTCACCCGACACAGTTTCCAGAACTAGAAATGGCGTTATCAAGATAAATTTTTATTAACATTACAGTTTGATATAATTTCATGATTATTTGTGTACATTGTATGAGATTTTATGTTTTATATGCAAGGCTTTCAAAAATTATAACTCTGAAACCTGTAAGGGCAACAAGATGGCCAAGGAAAATTTTCTTAGTGTAAGTACAATAGATCGAGTACCTATTTATGCTTAATATATATGATTTATTTGACATACCTAATTTGTCATTCAATTAATGAAATATAGGGATCTCCCAAAAAACCTGGCGGGATTAATTGCGCTTATGTAATAATGTGATACACACTACGCCATAGATGGCCTGATGTAATGCATTTTTACTGTTACAATAGGTCAAAAAAGCATTACAATAGACCTATTGTAATAGTCAGGGGCGTTGCACTTGCGAGCAATACATCAGGGCCCCTATTGTAACACTTTGGCTACCTATTGTAAAAGGACTAAAAATATGGGTTTTTATATCAAATTGTCCACCGAACTCGTTAAAATGTATCAAGTAGCTACTCAATCTCCACGGCGACTCATTTAAACCACAAAAATACTAGTATATATCATTTCGTTAATTTTTTAAAATTTTTTTAACAGAAGTGTTGTGTTTGTCATGTATTTCTTTGATTATTATCGTTTATTAGAAAACTTGAGTGCCTCTCTCTAATCTGTATATTTATTTAATTGGTCCTAAAATAATCGTTATCTTCACGAGTAAAATAAAAGCCGGGTGATTTGCAATTACAGTATTAATTTGAGTACAATTCAACAAAGAGATAAAAAGAATATGTCCTTTCAATTAGGACTCTCGTTATTTATCTTAATTGTATGTGTCTGGCAATTTAACAAAAATATACGACTACAAATTTTTAAAGTTAACATTTTTCGCTAAATTTTTTTTAAAAAACTAACGGAGTGATATATACTACTCCCTTCGTCCCATCCATTTGTATACAAATGGTTTGGGCACGGAGGACAAGAAACATAATAAAATAATGTTACTTTTGTTAAGATAGTGGGATGAGAGAAAAAAAAGTGTAATTTAGTGAGAAAAAGTATAAAGTTGGTTAAAGTGGTGGGACCATTCAATATTTAATGAATAAAGTGAGTGTAGTGGGAGAAAGTAATGGGTGTAGTTGAATTTTATATCATAAAATTTTTACTATTTTTGGTAAGTTTGAAATGTATAGAATTGAATGGGACAACCAAAAAAGGAAAGTGTATAGAAATGAATGGGACAGAGGGAGTAGTATTTTAGTCGTCTAAATGAGTTGTCGTGGATATAGGGTAGTTACTTGATACATTTTAACGAGTTCGGTGGGCAATTTGATATAAATCCCCTAAAAATATTACAATAGGCCCCTAATGTAACATTGCATTGCCAATTGTAACATTTTGTAGATGTTACATTTGGTTGGAATTATTTTGCAAAAATGGGTCCCAATATGGGTCCCACAGCATATTTTAACAGCCTATTTTATCATATGTAATACCATTTTTTTAAGTAGCAACACCATTTTTTTTGTAATTAAGCAACACTAGCATATGTAATATAACACTATATATACTTAAATTTTTAAATTTATACTCAATCTAAAGAACAATCTCATAATCATTAAAAATATCTAATTTACATACATGAGTCTCAATTTTTCGAACCAAACTATTAAATAACAGTCTCAATTCTCCAAACCATGTCACTACATAAGAGTCTCATCTCTAACGCCAACAACTACAACATAACATTATCCTTGGATAGGAAAAAACTACTATTCGACTATCAACAAAAACTGGTTAAGGCAGTTGATGACTAGACATAAGCTATAAGATCAGCTCGCTCTTGTGGCTTCTTTACCCTGCATAAAGTCAACATTCACAATTAAAAATCTATAATTTCACTTATATAAAATAGGAAAACCTGCAAACATAACACTCTCACAAATCATGAAAGAAATATTTTGTACAAATAAACATATTAATTATGGTAGCAAACCTGAATATTACTCGCAACAGTTGATGAAACCAGCCTGACGACAACATTCTATCAAGTGAACACATTAGAGTATGGCAATTTTAGGCCAACGGAATTTTAACTTTTAGTACTACTGAATTTTAATATGTAATCTCAATTTCGCAATGCAAGTAAACAAAGTAATGGATTTGATTTGAGAGAACAATATTGATTTTTCCTACAGGTGCTCCTATTATTATAAACATAAAAGCTTCACTTATTACAGTAAAGAAAATCCATTGGTGATGGGCTGAGGGCGCCTCTTTTATTCATCCCAGTAAAACATGGCATTATCCAAGCATTTATATATACATAGACATCTACTAACATAAGTAATCTTAAATTCAGTTGCAAAACATCACAACATATTCAACCCCTATACTTACATATATACACAGCAGCAACAACAAACAAACATGGGTGTTGATTACCCTAACAAATAAAAAATAAAAAAATATCTATCAAAACAACTTTAAAAAAATCTCTAGCTACAGCTTTAAATTAAAAAATAAAAAGTTTTGCAAGAATTACCTTAACATCTAACTCAATTATCTTTCCATTTAAGTATCTCAAAGTTTCAGTTCAAATCTCTTGAAAAGAAAATTGTTCCTACAAGAAATATTGTCAAAAAATGGAAAAAGTATCAGAGAAGGACATTAACAAAAGCAAACAAATTTATGTTTTTACATAGATGAGGGTTTTTAATGGAATACATATATTAAAGTTAATATTCTATATAATTGAATACATATATTACTATTGCTTTAACAAGGCAAGGGCACGATGATAATAGACACCACAACATGATCAAAGCACTTTTACCTGATGTATAGGGAAGAAAAGAGGGACAACAACAGTGTCCCATTTTTCTTTAATTTAACGTGGAGAATTGTGGGGACAAAACAGAATTGGAACTTTTGTTCACGTTCTTCAATTTGGTGTGTGTAATCATCTTGTCATATAAGGTGAAAATGGGATAGTAGATTTATGCATATCGTATTTTAATTATTAATATTCAAGCAGAAGCTTGGTGACAAGAGAACACAGTGACTACAGAGAGCTTCAGTAACAAGGGTGAAAACTCATAGTTCACTTAGTTTTCTTCCTTTTTAATTTCCTATGCTTTCCGCATTTAAAAAACTGTCTTATAGTCTGTATGAGGGCTAAAATCTCGAAATTAAACATATGTGCTGTCAACAGCCAAGACTAGTTATCGTTTAGGATTCATCTGATAATAGAACCTGTAGTCAAACTGTCTAGCTGGACACTGCACTTGAACCATCAGTACCTTGTTAGAAAGACTGGAAAATAATGGAAATAAACTATACCTATGTACAAATGTATACTTTTACAGGTATGAGGTGAGATTTAATTTAAAGTTCAATTCGTTTCACTGGGGAGGTTAGGAAAGTAAGACCACAACATTGATAATTTCAAAATCAATAACTATCCGATGCTTTATTTCAAGTTAAAAACTAAACAACTTTCAAATGCTAACAAGTTATAACCGAAAACTTACAGACTGTGTAAAACTCGAAGGTCTGAATTACTTGCCAAAAAAAAGAAAGCTTATCATGCTATGTTCTACTACTACAGGATTTCACACTATATACTCATCATATCAGACCAAGTGTAATTAAATTTGAAGATAACATGAAATACTAATTGCATAAATCTAACATACCCCTAGAACGACCACTTCTCCTATTAAAGCTCAGATCTCTGCAAAAAAATAAGATAAAACTCAGAATGATAACATTTTGAAATTTTGATATATTTCCGAGCATACATGTTTCTGCAGGTTTTTGCATTCAGCATGGCACATTACACACTACACAGTACACAATCATATAAAGCTACTTTTTAGGACCTAACTGTAAAAGTAAAACAATAATTTTGAAAATACCATTCCGGACATAACCAGAAGACTGAGTTGCTGGTTATATAATCTAGTGAACAACAAAATATTAGATAGAGAGAATTCAACACGAAATCCAGAAGTACCCTTATAATTTACAATGTTCTTCTTTATACGCAAAGACAGAACAGTGTAACTAAATTATTATTAGGAAACTGTCTGTGTTAATGAATTCTACAAAGTAATACTTAAAAATATAGGTCTCTGTTGTGTGCTATGTATCGACTAATGCATTTGTGAAAACATATAGAGTACATTGTTATCCCTCAGATGCACGTGCACAGACATACATTGTGAGGAACTCCATTACCAGAAATTAATACCTGATTGAGCAATAATAAAAGTTAGCTTACAGGGTTTTTAGTTGACCAAATACTCCAAAGTATTCTGGAAGTGCACCATTGATCAAGCAATTTCTTAATATCCTACATCATAAAAAGAAATAAATGTTAAACTAATTTTTTCAGGGAAACACATTTGCATCAGACAAAATTTATGTATGACTTACAGCACATGCAAGGATTGCATATCTTTTAAATCAGGGATAGTTGAATTTCTTCCGGTCAGATCAGATATCCTCTTATCAACAGAAAACACAGAAGTAATCAACTGATCTCAAAAGTCCAAACCAACAATCAACTAGAATGATAGAAAGTCATAAAGGTATGAAACATTGGCTAGATATTTGAGCAGTTCTTACAGTTCTATTAGATTTCTCAGATGGGAGATGCTCAATTTATGCATCATACTTTTCAATTTGAGCATTATAACATTGGCCAGATGCTCTAACAGTTCTTAAGGTTTCAAGTTTCTCAGAGAGGAAGAGAGATGTGTCTGTAGAGAGAGAAAGAGAGATGTGCAGAGAGAAAGAAAGATATATGTGACTTTGTGTGTTTGTATGTGTTTTTGACGGTCTATTTTCAACGGGGAAAACTACCGCCCACACATTTTCACGTGGGGAACTATAATTTTATTTTATTTTTTATTTATAAATTAACTGATTATTTATTTATATAAGTAAAAAATGTTTTTTATTATTTATATATTATTATTTGTTTTTAAATTTAATGTAAAATTTTAAAAAAATAATAATATTAAATATAATATTTTATAGTTATGATTAATCCAGAATAGATTTTTAAATGTAATTTTATGATAATATATGTACTTTAATTTTAAAAATTAAAATAATACATACTATAACACCAGGTACTACTGTTACATAACACTGTCACATTTATCTAACACTAGGTTAACGGCTATTGTAACACCAATTTCATGGTGTTACAATAGACCTCAGATTTCCGAGATACCGCAACGAAGTGCTTGTAACGCTTTTGAAAAAACATTGCAGTAGCCCACTTATGGCGTAGTGACATGAAAGAAATTATCACCGGTGACAAGTTGAGTTTTGCTTAAAAGGTATACTTTGACGGTTCTAGTTTTCTATATATTGAGATATAGTCACTTTTCATTTGTATCGAATTGTGTTTTCTTGGAACTTGTAGTGGTTGCCCAAGACTCGATCGTCTTACAGCATTGAACATCTAGATGAAGTACGCATTTAGGCCCTCCAGTTCATCCAAGAGCATATCTGACAAATTCTGGTACTCAAAGTCTTTCTTTTGCGTAGTGAACGTACATTTGGTAATTTAAACTGCAGTTCGGTGTGGACAGTCTTTCATTTTGGTTTGTAGTAAGAATATAAGTGTTTCATGAATAGGTGGTCAAGTGTAGTTAGTTAGTTTGCAAATGCTAGGGTTGGTATTGGTTGATGTAGATTTTTAAATGGTTGAATGGGCGAATGATTGAATGAATGAATGGTCGAATGGTTGGATTTGTGTGGATACTTGTTATTCCCCAGTTTTTAGTTTTGGTTATGTAGTACATGACATCGGTTTTATTTATAAAAAATCTCTATTAATAACGAATACATCATTTTTTTAGAAAAATAGTGATGTCAAAAATTTACAAACATTGTCTACAAACTTCTTATACATCACATTTAATGAATTAATACTGATATCAAGAAAACAATTGTACATCACTTTTAATGAATAAATACTGATATCTCAAAAGCAATTGTACGTCACATTTAAGGAAGAAAAACTGATGTCAAAAAAGTTAATGTACATCACTTTTTGATATAAAAAAAACTAATGTCAAAGACTGACATGTTCAAGTCTGAATTGAACATAGACATCACTTTCTTTGGGGGAAAAATGATGTCTATGTCCCAATATAGACATCGGTTTTAAAGAAGAAAAACCGATGTCAAAAGAGTTAATGTACATCTCTTTTAGATAAAAAAAAGCAATGTGTGACATGCTCAATTGAACATAGACATCGCTTTGTTTGGGAAAAAACTGATGTCTATGTGCCAATATAGACATCACCTTTAACAAAAGAAATCAATGTTTAATATCTGGTTTTACCTAAATCAAAATATTAGATGTCTATGTGGTAAAAACATAGTTCAATATATGTTTAATCTGTTGTAAGAGGTGTAATTTATTTGTTAAATAAATTATTTCTAATATTTTTTGTAATAAACAATACATGGAAATCAGCCAGTTTGCCAGAAGCAATGTATAAGCAAGTAAAAGACATCGGCTTTTGGCCAATGTCTAGAATAGACATCACCAACATCAACATCGGTTTCCAAACAGCATAGACATAAGCCGAAAACCGATGTCTATGGACATTTTTCTTGTAGTGCCCAGTTTTGGTCGGTTAATTTTATTACCTTTATAAATAATATTTTTCGCTATTATGGATAGAGCTATATTTAGTAATTAAATAGTATTCATGATTCTTTTGTGATTGAAAATACAACAATTTTTTTGATAAACTCCCTCTTACTCTCCCTATATCATATCAAGAAAATTTAGTATTTTAATAGTTGGTATCCAGAAAGAGTACCAGATGTTCCAAACCTAACGAAATTCTTCCAATCTTCCTATCACATGCTACATTATTATTTGGTCACAACTTAGTGATAAAGTAATAAGTGTTCTCTACTATTCTATGACAAGCCATAGAGAGGAAAGCTATCTATAACCAATCTAAAAAACATGCAGATTGGAGATAGAAAGACCAAAAAGCTACAAACTAGGAAATACAAGTAACACGGTCAGGTCTTTTACAAATAATTTTGGAGAACCAAATAGAAGTAGCTAGTCTAGCATTAATATCCTGGATAATCCCTTGGAGAAGCTTGTGAGGACCAAAGACCCCCTACCATGAGCACGAGCATTCCGCTCACGCCAGACATGATAGCAAAAAATCTGGATGTAGCAAAGGGCCACTAAATTCTTGGATTTATCCTGAAGATGGAGAAGAAAATGCAAAAACTCAAGCCAAGAATTGCCAACAACCGAGAGCGAGAGAGAAGCCATCAACCTGCCCAGGAGCCAACGACTATGTACAAAACAGGAACAGATGGTTGTTTGTTTCATTAGCAGAAATGCAAAGATAACATTGTTGACAAGAAATAATACCAAATATGTGAAGGCGAACTAGAGTGTTGAGTCGACCATGACAGGTTAACCACATGTGGTGAGCGTAACGAGTGACACGTAACTTATGCCAAACTGCATAGTGCCAAGTAACCAAAGTGCCTCTGTTTCGAATAGAATTCCAAATATTCCAAACCTTGATTTTGGAAGCGTCAATACTGTCCCAAAGCAAACAGTCATGGCCCGAGGAGCTGATGGAAGGGAAATCAAAGCATTATAATCATTGATCAAACAACAGATCAAGGTGATGGTGCCTTAGGTTAGGTCTCGGGAGATTCCAGCAGCCCCTGCTAATAATTCTGCTTACCTAATCAGAGTGGTGAAGCCCACATTCAGAGATAATCACTGAAGATTTAGTGTTTGCAATACAAATATTGCCCCACCATGGTTCAAACCATAAGGACACATTTTCCCCAATAGCAATCGAGTAGGAGATAAATTGCAGTGCCATTGAGAGAAATCTAAGGATTTTTCTCCAAATCCAAGAAGCATCTGTTGGTAAATCGAGAGTCCAGAAGTGTTTATTCTTCAACACAGTTTTGTTAACCCGCGTAGGCCAAAGAGACTTATTTTGTGTGATAACCCGAATGAGATGATTCAAAATTTGAGCTCGATTCCAATCTACCATGTTTTTAAGGCCTAAACCACCTTCCTCCATAGGCAAACAAACTGTGGTCCAAGAGACTTTGGCACCCTTTTTGTGATTGATATTCCCTTTCTAGAGAAATCTAGACAAGAGCAATTAAATATTAGCATGAACGACCATTGGAAGAAGGAAGTGATCACCCCGAAATGCTTCAGTAGCATGAATCACTGACTTAATGAGCAGAGTTCTTCCAGCAAGCAAGAGTAATAAGTTTGCCCAAGAGTTGAGCCTCGAAGTTATTTTCTCAATCAAAGGCATACAGTCATGAATGCACAGCTGCGAGGAGATTAACAGGACCCCAAGAAAGCGAACCGGTAAAGTACCTCTAGGAATCGCAAATGTAGAATCAAACCAATCAACAAAGTCCTGATCGCAGTTGCACAAAAAACTGGTGCTTTATGTATGCTTGGTCATTTAATCTCTGATAGTGATGTATATGAGGTTATGTATATATACCTCAATCTTACAATATTATAATTTTATAATAAATATATAAAAAATTATAGATTTAATATATTTTCCTAATACCCCTCTTCAAGTCGAGCATGTATATCAGAATGCCTAACTTGCTAAAAATAACCAAATTGTCTCTTTTGAAGAGCATTTGTAAATTTATATGTCAACTGTTCAGTTGTATAAAGATAAAACAGAGAGATAAGAGCATCTTGCATAAGTGACGATCGACCTCAATATGCTTTGTTCTTTTATGAAAAACCTGATTTTTAGCGATGTGTAGTGTCGACTGACTATCACAAAATAAAGGAATAGTTTTCATTTGATGTACACCAACACTCAATAAAAATGCCTTCATCCATATCAACTCACAAGTGATAGCTTCCATCGAAAGATATTCAGCTTTAGCTAAAGAATGAGATATTGTATGTTGCTTTTTATTCTACCAAGATATTGGCGACTCCTCGAGAAATACCATCAACCAGTAAGAGATCTTCGAGTAAGAGGACATCCTGGCCAATTTGAGTCACACCAACCGGTTAATGATTAATCACTATCAGAATGAAGTAAAATTCCTTGACCCGGAACTCCCTTCAAATAATAAACCGTATGTAACGCTGTATCCAAATACTCTTTTCGAGGAATTTGTAAAAGTGAGAAAGAATATAAATCTTTTATGATAAATCTAGGTGTGTAATTAACAAATAGATAAGGTGCCGCAAGAATATGAATTGTATATAACTAGCAAGTCTACGATATTTTTAGAATCCGCAAGATATGTGCCGGTAGCATGACGAAGTTCATGATTTTGTTCAATAGGTAGAATTGCAAGTTTAGGACCCACTAAACCTGCTTCAAAAATAACATCAAGAGCCTACTTTCAT
Source organism: Apium graveolens (assembly GCF_009905375.1). Classification (NCBI taxonomy): domain Eukaryota; kingdom Viridiplantae; phylum Streptophyta; class Magnoliopsida; order Apiales; family Apiaceae; genus Apium; species Apium graveolens. The sequence goes on from NC_133647.1 coordinate 148,437,961, forward strand.
TGACATAGAAGTAATCCATGAGGACCACGAGTCACCTCAATACCCAAAAAGTATTCAAACACACCAAAATCTTTCATTGGAATACAAGAGCAAAGATAATCTTTAAATATATTTAATACATGGGAATCAGTTCCATAAATAATCAAGTCATCAACATAGACAAACATATTTATTTGCACACCATTCTTTCAATATGTAAATAGTGAATAATCAAAATATTATTGTATGAATCCATAATCCTTTAATGATGCAACAAGTTTATCAAACCAACAATGAGGTGACTTCCTTAACCTATATATAAACTTACGAAGATGATAAACCATACATGGATTTGAAGATTTAAAACTAAGTAAAAGTTTAATACATACTTCCTAATCGACGTCACCATTTTGATGTAGTAATGGCCAAAAGGCCCAAACTGTCACCATTTTTGCCATATGAGCAAATGCTTCATTATAGTCAATAACTTACACTTGATGATTTCCTAAAACAACAAGTTTGGCCTTCAATATTTCAATTATGTCATTTGAGTTATACTTAATTTTGTACACACATTTGCTCCCAAAAGCTTTCTTCCCAAGAGGAAGATATTATATAGTCCATGTGCCATTATCTTCTAAAACTTGAATTTCTTTTTGTATAGCACTACACTATCCTAGGTCCCACACGACCTACCTAAAAAATTATGGTTTCACACCCGTGGTAATAGATGCAAGAAAATTTTGGTGTTAAGCAGAAAATTTATCATAACTTGCATAATGTGCTATCTGAAAATGTGTACTCAATGGAGAATGAAGAGTAAAGGAAACATTGGATGGAGTCTTTTGTAATATTATTCTTATTCCACAACCCAACGTACTATCCGAAGTAGAATTAGGCAGTTATTCTTCCATCTAGAGCTCTCATCTGCTTGCGAATCACTAATTACTCGATCAATGGTTAATGTAGTTGGTGGTATAATCTGAGGCTAAGGAGAATCTGAGTTAGAGATTTCTTCGCTTACCGCTACTATTTTCTTTGGCGTATGGTTATACTAAAAAATTTCTGAATCATCTATAAACACTTTATTTTCCATCGGAGGAGGCAATTTTGCATTCGCAGAATCATTTTCCATGTAAGAAGAATTACTCTCATTAAATTTAACATCAAAAGACATGAAAAAATATATTTTTTTTCAAATCATATTACTTTAATCTCTTTTTTACCAAAAGGGGCAACATACAAATACACACTTTCAACTACAACTTAAAAAGTTTCCATCCTTTGCTCATTGATTACGATAATAACATAAACATCCAAATACACGCAAAATATCATACGAATATGGGGAATCAAAAAAATTTCATACTAAGTTTTGTTCTTAAAAACTAGTGGGTGTTCGAGTAATTAAATGAGTTGCAGCCAAGATACATTCTTCCGAAAACATGATAGGTAAATTCCCTTAAAATCTTAAAGCACTTCCAACATTCAAAATATAAGGATGTTTTTTCCCTACTCGTTTATTATGTTAAGGAGTACCTACACAATATGTTTGAAATAATGCACTATTAACTAAAAAATATTTTTTTCATGCTAATAAATTATGTACCATTGTCACTGAGTACAATTTTTATTATTTGATAAAGCTGGTGGTCAACCATAGCAATGAACCATATTAAGATTTTAAAGGCCTTTATTTTATCACTCAGTACGAACACCCATAGAACAAGAGAAAAATCATCCACCAAAGTTAGAAAATAACGAGTTCCAGAGGATGAATGTGTATCATAAGGACCCAATACATCACAATGGACTAAAAATCCGTGTAGATTTATCATCACGTGTAGGAAAAGTTTCCCTATGCTGCTTTGCACGATGACAAACTTAACATACTTTATCCAAACACTCCCTCAAATTACGAAGTCGAGGGATCAATTTTAAAACTTTTTAGAAGGATGTCCCATCCATTTATGCCATATTTTTATGGAAGAACTTACCATTGAAAAAGTAGTGACATCCGAGACACGCCAAAAGTAATAAATTTTATGTTATCTTTCACAAATCCCAATAGCCTCGCTTGAATGAAGATCTTGTATAATATATATGTAAAACGATAATCGAACACAACAATTGTGATCATCACTAATTTGTGAAACATAAATTAAATTGCAAATTAATTTGGGAACCACCCCTTCTTTAAGATTTTTTTCAAATAAGATAAATTCCATGTAATATTATTTGAAGCGCTGATATCAATTATCCATCATTTATCATCACTTTCCCTTTTTAATTGATATGTTTATTTTAGGATTAACAAAAGCTGTAATAAATAATTGCCATTATTTTTTCGAGAATACGGATAACACATATTATGTAAATTGATTTATATCGACGGAAGCAAGGGTTACATGACCTGGCTCTGATGCTAGTTGATGATTCCATGTTAAGTTACAGGACCTGGCTCTGATATCATGTTTACTAACGAGTTCTCCTAAAATCTAAAAGTGTTAAGAATTGGGCTTGCCAGGATCATATCTAACATATTAACATCCCCATCATTCGAAAGCCCGTTTATACGAGTTTGAAGAGTAAATCACTACATGTTCGACCATTTTTAGGGCTAGTGTCCGATCAATTATTATGTAGGGATATTGTCTCATTTTTTGGCCCACCATAATACACATTTTTCCAATTACCAGGTGGGAATCGCTTCCCAGTTTTGGTACCACAAGTGTACATTCTCAATATTTTCAGTAATTCTTGAGAACATTGGGGGTAGCGGGGAGTCGAACCTGAGTCCTTTTAGCGTCGGCCTGAACTCTAATATCATGTTAAATTGATAAGTGTTCTCTATTATTGAATCATTTAATCTCTGATAATGATGTATATGAGGTTATGTTTGTATATTTAAATATTATAATATTATAACTTTATAGTGAATGTCAAAAATATAATATATATTTAATATATTTTCATGATACTTATAAATTTTTATATTGTAAATATGAATTTTAACACTAGTCGCTATTGAGAGTAACATTCCCTACAATCTTAAGGTCTATTATGTTAAAAATTATATGTTTAATCTTAATATAAAAATATAGTATAATTTTTATTTTAGTAATAATTTTGGAACTACAATTAGTATCAACTTTAATTCAGTTATATTTGTACGAAAGCGATTCAGTTTCTTAAGTGATTAAAATTAGAGCGGCAGATGTAAATTGTGAAAATATCTCTTGAGTTTTCAGTAATAAATTCCCTCTTTCCTTACTAAAACGCCTACCATATATATATCACTAAACCATAGATTGGATTCCGCAACCGTTTACACTAGGGTTGCAAACAAAAGTGTAATAATAGCCTTCTAAACCCATGTTTATCGCAACCCCTCTTTTTTGATGTTGCGGTATAGTCATATTGTGTTATCATACCCATGGCATACAATAAATATGAACTTTTATTTATTTTTTATTAATTTTTAATTTAACTAAATAATTATTTACATACAAATGAAATTAATAATTAAAATATATATTTTATTCATTTTTTAAAGTAAATATTATGATTTTAAAGTCAACAATAATATTTTTATAAAAGTAATAAACTTAATGATAATTTGAAAGTAAATAATATTTCATAAAAGTATAAATATATTTATTCCAAAGATATCAAATACATAAATAATTTTATGCAACAAATGAAGATGTGGTGTAATTAAAATTTAAAAGGTTTTAAAAATTAATAAATCATTAGTGGAGTACAACATATTTATGAATTAATTTATTTTTCATAATTAAATATTAAAAATCAAATTATTAAAAGAAAAAAATTATTAATTTTATTCTAACAAAAACAGTTGGGCCGCCTGAAAATAGTTGGGCCAGGTTGAAAATTGAGGACTGGGGCGTGAAAATTAGGAAGCGGCAGTTTTGCCGCCTCTGCTGAAATTTTAACAAAAGATCTCACAAAACCAAAACTCACATTCTCGCAAAACTAAATCTCACAAAACCAAAACTCTCTGTTCGAATATTTAGGATTTTCAAGTTGATAATTTAGGGGTTTTGATTGGGACGGGTTTCAACTAGGGCTGATTTGGGTTTCAATTGAGGGTTCCAATTTAGGGTTTCTCTAATTAGAGTTGAAGATTAGGGCTGATTTGGGTTTTGTTATACCCAAATTCATTTTATTTTTTAAAAAGAAATTGATTTTGTTTTTTGGTTTTAGTTAACTTTGTACAGTTATTGATGAGTTTTTTGGTTGTTTTGATAGTTGCGAAACCATGGTTTTTTGGGTTTTTTGGCTATGGGTCTTTGGCGTGGAACTCGGGATTTGAGTATGATGAGAAAGTGATTGGTTATATTAAGAACTACAAGCCTGTTTTTGATCTTGGTAAGTATTTGTGTAAGTGTAGCAGTGATTTTTTCGATTTTGGTTTCTGTATTAATGTTTGTTTACTATATTTCAGCTTGCATTGATCACAGAGGCACGCCTAAGCACCCTGTAAGAACTTGCACATTGGAGTATGCTGAAGGATCCATGAATCCATATTAATTCCATTTTGCTTAAGACTTGAGTTTCTTTCAGTGGGGTGCAGCTTATTGTGTTCGAGGTGGTCCGGAGAAAGAGAAAACTATAATGGAGGTATGTCCTATTCAAGTTAAGAACATATTAATCAATTTTCTTCAAATTTGATATATAGTTTTCTAAAATTGTTAATTCTATATAACCTCCTTGTATATATAAATGGGACAGTGTTCAATGCCTCTTTACTACTGTGTTCAAGTAGTAAATCAATTTCTTCTTCAAGTACTTGAACACTGTAATCATAATTTCACAGTGTTCAGACTTGATTAAATAGGCTACTTATATCTTTACGTGTTCAGTATTTAGAGCGAAGAGAATGCGAGTATGACGAGAAGAAAATTATGGAGTTCTTCGAGGCAAGTACTATCTAGGGCCTTCCCCATTGGAGGATATGGCAAGGTGAGTTTATGACTTTCCTTACCTGTTCTGTGTCTCTACATATTGATGCCTAATCCTCTTATATGTGCTCATCAGGCAAATTGCAATAGCATATGGTCCGTGTGGTAACAATAAATATTATATCTTCTCATTGGAAAAGGCTCTATTCGATATTAGTAAGCATGCTTACTGTTTGCTTGAAATGAAAAACTTTTAGCACACCATTCTATATATTAATCTGATATTTTATTTAACAGGAACTACTCGAGAAGAACCCTACAATTGACCAGGGTACAGATGGTAAGTTAAATGATTTATTTATGAGTTTTATTTATATTTTATAGTGCAAGCTTGGCATCCTTCAACTGATGTTGGAACCAATTCAGGAATTTGATGCATTCTTAGTCGAAAAACAACAGATTGAGTGTTGCTGCTTATATATGGGAGTGTTAGAAAGATTGACGATTTGAGCTTAATAATGTGTATATGTTGTTTGTAAATATGGATTCTATTGTAGATTTAAAAAAACCTAATATACGTACTATGTATCTGTTGTTTGCTCCTGTGATTTAGTCGTTTGAAAATCCCGAGTTTAATATAATGGAACCATGTGTTGCTAATAATTCTACAGTATAGTTTTGCATTTTATGACATTATGTTATGTTATTTCTGTAGGTAGCTGTGAAGAATAAAACACCTGAAGTGCAGTCAAAGCTGACAAATGCGCTTGTTGTTGATATTAACAAGAACCAGGTTATTGCAGCTGGTAGAGTACAAAATTCCTCCCCATTGAAACAGTGTTGTTAGTAAGTTAAATACATTACATACAACAGTGCTAAGACGTTTGAGCTCTAGTATGTTTATTACTTTTGTTAAATATGATTCAACATTTTCAAAGTACCATACAAGATAAAATCTGAATGTTCTTTGAAGTACAAATGAACAGAACAAAGATAGAAAGCGACAGAGTGGTAATGCATTACAATAATCAACTCGTAGCACTATATTTAACTTCCCCTGGCCAGCTACAAAAAAGTTTGAGTATAGAACTTTCTCATATGCAAAGTCATAACGTGCCTGTGTTGTAAAATGGAACTGAACAGTCAACACCACATACATTTCAATGTGACTTATTGGATATTTTATTGGAGATAATTGTCTTAGACTTTTAGGTATATATGTTAGTAAGTATGATCCGTTTAAACAGTATCTCTGCTGTTAACCTTCCATAAAATCCTTTAAAACAAACTTACTTGGAAACGTAAACAAATCAAGTTATACTAATTTACTATATTTATTGTCTTGCAGGAATTGTGTCTATCTTAAGTAGCCCCACAAGCTCAAAATCAGCCTCCCTCGTTTCTGCCATGCCTACGTCTTTGCTTTCTGTGAAAACATTTACACTTGCTGAGCTGCATAAATCTGTTTCTTCTGACAAGTGATAAACCTCAACACACAGTTGAATCAATTCAAGAATGTGACAGATCAACTTAAGCAACAACTAGGAGATAAACAAGCTTCCGTCCTTGTCTCCAAATCTGTTTATATGATAAGCAGTGGGATTAATGATTACTTAAGCACCCCCAAGAGAGACTCTGAACAACATAGGAGCATGATCATAGGTAACTTGATCTCTGTCTTAAAGTGCTTAGCTTAACCATGTACTTAATTTAAAATTTGTAGATTGTTAAAATACCTTTAAAACTGTATTCAACTTTCTTGATAATTGACAGGCAATATACACAACCGGGGGAAGGAAATTCAGTTTTGTTACCATACCGGCCTTTAGTAGTGTGCCAAGCATGAAAGCGGAGAAAACATAAATCAAAACAACCCGCGAATACTTCTTCACAGAAGATTTAACAGCACTGGTACAAGAACACAATAAAGCAGTTTCTGAAAACTTGCACAAGTTAGAGAAGCACTTGGAAGGGTTTACGTATTCCTTTTTTGATTTCTACACTGCCTTTAATGACAGAATGATTAATCCATCGAAATATGGTATCCCCGAAACTAATCTCTGTGATATCACATTTTTAAAATTTACCGTGGTTACAATTTTATTATGGCCTAAATTGACGTCTTTTTTACTATGTCAAGGTTTTAAGACCGCGGACAGTGCATGTTGTGGCAGCGGTCCATACAGAGGCATTAATAGCTGCGGTGGAATGAGAGACATAAAAGAGTATGAACTATGCAACAATGCAAGCGAGTATTTGTTTTTTGACTCTGCTCATCCCAGTGAAATGGCTAACCAGCAAGTGTCCATGCTAATGTGGGAAGGAAGTTCTAGTGTCACAGGCCCTCACAACCTCGAGTCACTTTTGGAGTCTTGAAATGAAAGCAGCCCTGTAATTTCTGCTCATTTTCCGGGGATATTCACCCTAAATTTGCAGGTCCCTCACTACTCGATAACTCCCTATTTTAATGAGGCCTGAAACTCCGTCCAACAACTTGGCACCCCACTTACAATTCGTTGAATACACACATTTGTAATTCCTCACTTATTCAGCAGTTGAACAATGCCAGGTCTACCCTTTGCTATTTATACTAATTCACTTCCTGATTATATATCTAATTTGCTAACTCCAACTCAATTTTTTTACATTTTTTTGGAAAATTAATTCCACCAAGTGAATAAAGATTGAAGGTTGATGATGATTGTATGGAAAGGTGAGATGAGAGGCAGGGAAGCTTTGGTAGTTCTCGGCGATATCGGTCAACTGTGAAAACATGTACTACGATATTTATATTTTGAAGTGTGTAACTTTAACTTGTTAAAACTTTCGCTTTTGTTTTATGGTTGGTAGATAATTGGTGGTATAAGGATGGTAGTATGGTGATGGTGAAGGTAGTTGTGCTTATTTGTGATAATTTATGTTATGGTCGGTGGATTGGTTGATTGTGTTGGTTTTAAGACTATGATCTTATTTATGGGCATGCCAATTTACAAACAGTTCCTTGCATTTTTTTTATAAAAGCGTTGCAACATGTCTTTATAGTGTTGCTAAAAACACTAAAAAACGTCGCAAAAAACATTAAAAAGCGTTGCAAAAAACATTAAAAAGCGTTGCAAAAAGGTTGCATCAATACCCCACATGTGGGCCCCATTGTGGGGCCGACAAATATTGTATTGATAGCCCAAACCCTACCGTAACACTTTTCAAGACCTATTACAATCACATTGGTGTTGCAATAGCATGTTTCTGTAACGGATAAACAAGGGTTGCAATAGGGTGTCACCGGGGTTGCAAAAAACTTTATGGCAACGCCTAAAATTGCAACCCCGAAAAAGAGTCGCCATAGCCTTTTTTTGGCCTTTAGCAACGCTTTTTTGGCCTTTAGTTATGGTTTTTTGGGGTTGCGGAATCCAATCTATGGCGTAGTGTATGTTTTATCATCTACTAGTATCTCTCTTAGTCACTCTATGTGGTTATACCTAGAGGTAATAAGTTTGGTATATAACATGTAAATACATTACGAAATAAAATAAATGGTTTATATTTGGATTCAAAAATTTGGTACATGATCACGGATGTACACTGACACGAAAAAATAAGAATACAATTAGTGTCGGGTTTGGATTTCTGATATAATTACATGAAACAGAATGAAAGTACACTCAATAAATAAATAAATAAATTTAAAAAATATTTAAAATATAACTTATATACATTATTTTATACTAAATGAACCAATATGAATAACCTATTCTATTTCTATATAACGTATATAAATATTAAATATATTATATTATAATATTGGTCACTTTATTTTTTATTGTACCTAAACCTTTATACTTTTTATGTATTTTGTATTGAAAACTTGGTTGTATTCTATCTCAGGCTATTTTATTATTCAATACATTTTCTAATAATTGATATTGTTTATATATATATATATAATTCATGTAATTCCATGTTTCAAACAAGTATACACGAATTTATAATTTTGGGTTAGTCTCAGCCGCATGGTGCAGGAATACAAATTCGGGTCAGGTTTGATTATAAGATTTTGAATAAGAATATGAAAGTAAGGGAATGATTATACACATACCCGACCCATTGACAAGTCTGGATATACATATATGTCAAACAACTTTCTTAATATTTACATCTTATTCTTTACATGTCAAACTTACTTTTATATTTTTTTTAAAATATGTAGGTAATGACTTTGTAAGTGTCATTTTTTCATTTGAGCAAACTTATGATACATTAATGCCACTATTTTCCTGTAGTTCGTGAGAGTAGAATAATTTTGACATGATATATTTTTGTTCGGTCTTCTTTAATATATCTTATCATGCAAGTAGTATTATCCTTATATATATATTGAAGGATTCTCTAGGTTAGATGATAAGTCACATGATTCTCAAACATATTTAATGATAAATCAAAGTAATTAAATTTTTACTTGCCTCTTTGATTTTATGTACCTTTTTACGATCTGAAATAATTTTTGACATAATCTATTTTATGGACACCTTGAAATAGCAATTCCACAAATGCTCACTAGTGATCATCCAAAGTAACTAGGATTTTAAATATATCTAGCCCCAGCGTATTCAGTCACGCGCAACTTTGGACATTTTGTCAAGATAATTGTGTAAGATCAGTTGTCCTCCAAAGGTATTACCATATGTTCTTCATTGCATCCTTGGGCAAGAACTAAATCGTAGCAATAGTTCATCAACAATTGTGCAATAAGTTCATAACAATTGTAATATTAATTCATTTATTATGTGTAAGAAATATACGAGCATCAATTGCACTTAGGAATGAAAATTTAAATCAAAGAATATCTTCTTCTTTTTAGGACGGAATGGATCTTTTTTAACTTAAAGTGAGCATATAGTAATTAAGCTTGTTAGTAGATGAGATTCGTCCATGCAAAATCAATCAAAAATCCTTCAAAGTGTAAGTAGACTAAATAATGAACTTGTCTCAAATCCACATTAATATTTTAAAAAAATCATCTTAAAAGTTTGTGACGTTTTACTTAACATAAAAGGAAAACTTGAGTATTAATATACCAGTAATTATTAAATATTCACCAATTCTTTTATATGGCATACAACCTGACATTATTAATGGTTATTATCTAACCAAATATAAATGACGATGTTTAGTTACTATAACTCTAAATACTTTTACATTTTTGAAATGAGAATCACTATTGTTGTACATGTATGTTGTTAAAATATTAATGAGGTGTATTTTTAATTTCTCCTTATAGTTCATAGTGATGAGGAAAATTCTAACTAATTTTATCCATTGCATGAGATATTCCATTGTGCAACCTTATTGATTAATAATCCATTTATGGGTAATTGAACCGTAGACTTTGAGAAAATGTATGGGCCATATGAGCCACTACATAGGGATTATATTTGGCAATTCCATTTCTTTCATTTTATTTTTCATATAGATATTCTGAATTTTGTAATATGGGACTAGATTTTACATGAATATTATATATTACGAAGAAAACATATATGTTATTAACCTTAGTACTTCCCTTGATGCAATAAAATTTTGCTATGTGCATAACTTATCTAAATCTTTTAATTTTTAGGTACATTTACTTCAATAAAAGCATGTATCATTTTTGGAAAAATATCAGAAATATCACCTCTGGAGTATATTCTATATCCACTTCATAAGCTCGAACTTTTTCAAGATCATGTCAAAAGACGTACATATTTCATTTCTCATTCAATTTCAAGTTTGCCAAAATTTAATATGAAATGATTAGATTTAATCAATTTCTTGGCCAATTAATAATCCTCTTTGTCCTTATTTACTGCAATATAAACTCTAATACCATGTTAAATTGATAAGTGTTCTCTGTTATTGTATCATTCAATCTCTAATAATGATGTATATGATGAGGTTCTGTTTATATATTTCAATATTATAATATTATAACTTTACAGTTAATATCAAAATATATATTTAACATATTTTCATGCTACTTGGAAATTTTTATATTGTAAATATGAATTTTAACATTAATCTCTATTGAGAGTAACATTCCGTACTATCTTAAGGTCTACTATGTTAAAAATTATATGTTTAATCTTAACATAAAAATGTAGTATAATTTTTGTGTTAGTAATTATATTGGAACTACAATTAATATCAACATTAATTAAGTTATATTTGTACGAAAGCGATTCAATTTCGTAAGGGATTAAAATTTGGGTTGTCCATGTAAATTGTGAAAATATCTCTTGAGTTTTTTAGTAGAAAATTTCCTATTTCCATACTAAAACGCCATCTCTCTTAGTCACTCTATGTGGTTATTGTAACTACTGATAGTACATATAGCTTCTGGGAGGACTACTCCTAGGCTTTCAACTCTATACAGCTCCTGGGAGGACTACTCATAGGCTTTCAACTCTATACAGCTCCTAGGAGGACTACTCCTAGGCTCCTAACTCCATATAGCTCCTGGGAAGACTACTCCTAGGCTCCTAACTCCGCGCAGCTCCTGGAAGGAGTAGTCCCGCACACTACCAGTCCTAACCAGCTCGGTCCCGCAAGCCTAACCTTGGTAAATCCCAGCACGTGAGACGTTGGCCCAGGCACATGATGGGGACAACTGTCACACATCAATCATGAGAATAATCAGGGCACGTGTCAGAGGATCCTCAGAACATTCCTTAGCCAGTCCCGCACTGACACGTGTAAAGCATTTACTCCAGCCAGGTGTCCTCCGCTCCCAGGACCAATGGCTACGATTTAAAGGTACCAACCCCAAAACCCTACCCTTGGACTATAAATAGCCCAATAAGGTGAGGTTTTGGAGTTAATCATTCTCACACACTCATATATACACACAGTCACCTTACATTCATATTCATCTTCATCTTCCCAAAAAGCTAGTTCTTACTCTCACGCCGGAGGCGCCGCGGGACCCAAACCCCCCTTCCGGTGTTGTTTTGTAGGAGCCCCACAGCAGCTACACCACCACAGCAACGAAGGATCCAGGCGCGGCGACGAAGGAGCAGCCCCGCCACCAGGAGTTATCATTTGGCGCTAGAAGGAGGGGTCGCTCCATCCTTGGGTCTCGGGGCCCCTGGATTCACCTTCATCAACAAACTCTTCAAAGAGTCCATTTATTCAAACTTGTAAGAACCCAAGCAACTAACCTCTTCCATAAGCATGACTGTTGTTTATTTCAGCCACGTTTGTGTGTGCTCGTTATTTTAGGCCACGTTTGTGTGAGCCTGTTTTGTTGATTTAAGCCACGTTTGTGTGAGCTATCGTTAGTTTTAATCGTTTTTGCTCTAGTTTGAATATGGCATTTGCGTTATGCTACATCGTTGAGTAGTCCCAGGAAATTGTTTAAACTGCTCCCAGGAAGCTATTTGTTAGTGTTTGTTGTTATTCTGGGTAGTTTCTGCAAATTTCATAAAGCGACCTTAGACCGATATTCTCTATAGCATATTATTGTTATTTGTTTTTGGTATTGTTGAGAAATGGCAAGACCAGGAAAGAATACCTCTGGGAGACCATCTACTAGTGCTCAGGTCCAGGAGCCGGACCACTCCCAGGCCCTTGACCCAGGAGCCGAGAGAGAAATATTCCAGGAGCAGCCACTACACACTCCCGTAGTGGAGAGAATTGTAAACACCAGGGATGCCCGGACCTCCATAGAGCTCAATCAGTACAAGTACATGAATGTTCCATTAGCCGAAGAGCACATGGCCAACCTTACAAGCGATGAACTAGCAGAAGCAATCAGACTATACAGGCAGAAGCAGACCCGGCTCCAAGAAGAAGCCGAACTCGAGGAGGAACCGGAGGAGTCCGGGGACTCCCAACAATCGAAGAGATCGGAGTTTGATCGAATTGGAACCAAAGGAAAGAAAAGCAAGAAAGATCAAAGCAAGAAAGAAGCAGAAGCTGCTAAACAGAGAAAGTTGGAAGAGGTCTGGGAGCAAATCAGGAAAGAAGAAGCAAAGCTTGAGCTAAAGATCCAAAAGAGAATGCAGCTAGAAGAAGAAAAGCTATTGGCCAAGTCTAGGAGCAAAAGAACCCGAGAGATCCTACTCCGGAGCTGATTTCCGATGATGAAGAAGAAGAGAAGTAGAAGGACCTGAAAGATATGATTTATGAATTGCAAAGAAATATGGACAGAGATTCAAGAGTAGAAATTGGAGAAACGTTAACTCCGTTCAGTTACTCCTTGGAAGCCATTCCCCGGCAGCGGAACTTGAAGCATTACAACTTTGACTCCTTCGATGGACTAGGAGACCCGGAGGAGCACTTGAACTACTTTGAGCAGATAAAGCAGATATATTACTACAATGACTTAACAAAATCAAGGTTCTTCGCTTCAACTCTTAAGGGAGGGGCCCAGAGATGGTTCAGCAGAATCCCCTCCCGCAGCATCCACTCGAAGGAATTTCGAGCCTCCTTCCTTCAGAGATTTCTGGCAAACAAAACGCACGAAATGCACATGTGTCACCTGGAGACAATCCGGCATCATGACAATGAGTCCCTCTCCGCATACATGCGCCGGTTCCAGGAAGCAATCAATAAAGTTTCAAGTTTGGATGAGAGGGAAGCTTTATGCATTTTCAGGTGAAACTTGGACCCAGAGCACAATGAGAGATATATAGTGGAGCTAATCAATAAGGAGCCGCAAAGTCTGGCAGCAACCTACTCTATGGCTGCCAGATTCATTAAGGAAACATATGTGCTCCAGGAAATGAGGATGACCTGAAATGGGGGGTCCAGGAGTAAAAACACTGATGACCGACCGAAAGGGGGTTACCATCAGGATAAGAAATTCAAGCAAAGAAACCAAAGCCAAGAAAGACAAACTACTCCGGTTTTCCAGAGACTTGGTCCTAAGAAGGAGTCAAGCAGCGACTCAGGACCCGCGAAGCAACCCCGGGAGCCGAAGCAGGAGCCGGACTGGACTCCTCTCAACATGACCCAGGAGGAAATCTTGAAAGAGGTAAAAGACAAGCCTTTCTATTATCCTCCGAAACCAATATAAACTCCTCCGGAGTGCAGGCCTTACAATAGGCAGTGTGATTACCACGAGACCCATGGCCATAAGAATGAGAACTGCTTATCACTCAAGTACTTCATCGAGGACCAAGTGAAGAAGGGGAACATGAACAAGTACTTAGTCCGGGACAGCAGAGGGGAAGCGCATAATAAAAGGAAAGAATGTAGTCAATGTGGTCCTAGGTGGATCATACTCCCCACCCCGGAGCCCGGACTTCGGCGAAGAAGTGCTCTCAATCCAATCACTCCCAGACCTGGTGATATCCTTTAGCAGCAAGGACTACGAAGGAGTCAACCCTCATCACAATGCAGCTTTAGTTGTCACTCTGGACATCTTTGATAATGAAGTAAGAAGAATGCTCATAGACAATGGCTCCTCAGTAAATATTCTCTTCAAGCACAGTGGATAAAATGCAGTTAGGGAGCGTCCGCTCAAATGAATGTCGGGAGGACCCACTCTATGGCTTCGGCCACAACTTAGTCCCGATCCAAGGAACTTTATATCTGCCAGTCATTTTCGGATCTGCTCCTAACCAAGTGACTCATGTCATCAAGTTTTATGTGATCAACACTCCTTCTTCATACAACGGGATCATTGGTAGATCAGCTCTAACCATGATGCAAGCAATAACTTCAATCTCCCATCTCAAGATCAAATTCCCAACCCCGATAGGAGTTGGGGAGATTAAAGGAGATTATGGAGTTACAGAAACATGCTACAACCAGGGGTTAATTATGGCAGAAACCCATCAAGATAACAAAAGGAAGGCTACGGTCCTTCGCAAGCAACAAAGCATGAAGAATCACCGACCCCGGACAAGGGAAGAAGCAAACAAAACAAGCCCAGAAGGACTGGCAAGCAACCAAGTCATGGTAGTGGACAAGGCAAATCAAGTCCAAGACCAAGCTAGTCCTACCATGCAAGCAACCAAAAAACCTGAACAAAGAAACCTCTATATGAAGAAGAACTCTAAAGCCGGAATTCATCAAATGGTTTCAAACAAAGAGCAAGCAAAAATTGAAGCTGCAGTCGAAACAGAAGAAGTCCAGGTAGATGAAAGCAATTCTAGCAAAAAAGTGAAAGTTGGGTCAGGACTCGAGGAGTCCTTCAAGGAGAGATTAGTGTCCTTGCTCCGGGAGTACAGAGATGTTTTTTCCTGGAGTCCAAGAGACATGCCATGACTACATGAGTCCATAGCAATGCACAGCTTGGATGTCAAACCCAACAGAAAACCAGTCAAACAGAAGAGAAGAAACTTTGCCCCGGAGAGGCAAAAAGCCATTGACGAAGAAGTGGAAAAACTACTCAAAGAAGGAATCATCAGAGAAATCAAATATCCAGAGTGGCTAGCTAATGTGGTCATGGTGAAGAAGTCCAACGGCAAATGGAGAATGTGAGTAGACTACACTGATCTGAATGATGCATGCCCAAAGGACCCATACCCTCTCTCAAATATTGATCAACTAATAGATGCCACCTCCGGACACATCATGCTAAGATTCATGGACGCCTTCTCCGGATACAACCAGATAAAGATGAACCCGAAGGACATTACTAAGACAACATTCATAACTCACAGAGCAGTCTATGCTTATGTGATGCTACCCTTCGGACTTACCAGCGCAGGATCAACTTACCAAAGAGCCATGAACAAGATATTGAAGTCCCAGATTGGGAGGAACTTGGAGTGCTATGTCGATGATATGATTTTTAAATCAACAACTATATCAGGGTATGTGGAAGATCTGAAGGAATGCTTTGACAACCGAAGGAAGAACCAACTCAAGCTAAATCCGGAGAAATGCACCTTCAGAGTAGAAGCATGAAAGTTCCAAGGATTCATGATTAGCAACAGAGGCATAGAAGCCAATCCGGAGAAAATTAATGTTATCCAGGAGATGAAAGCTCCCAGGACCCAAAAAGATGTGCAGAAGCTAGCAGGATCCCTAGCAGCACTCAGGAGATTTGTCTCAAAACTAGCAGAGAGGTGCCTGTCATTCTTTGATTTACTCAAAGGAGCAACCAACAAGAAAGAGGTGAACTGGAATCCGAAGTGCCAAAAGGCATTCGAAGAAATCAAGTACTACCTCTCTCAGCCACCAGTCCTAACTAAAGCTCAACCAGGAGAGCCTCTCTACTTATACTTGTCAGCAGGAGCACAAGCTGTAGGAGCTGCCCTAATCAGGGAGGAGAATGGAACACAACAACCAGTCTACTATGTAAGCCAAGTCCTAAAAGATGCAGAAACAAGATATCCAAGATTGGAGAATTTTGCCTTTACCTTAGTCACAATTTCAAGAAAACTCAGGCACTACTTCCAAGGGAGAAAAATCAGAGTAGTAACAAATCAACCACTAGGGAAAATAATTCACAAGCGAGATTTCTCGGGAAGACTTGTCAATTGGGCTGTGGAGTTGAGCCAATTCAATTTAAGCTTCGTTCACAAGATGGCAATCAAAGCTCAAGCTCTTGCAGATTTCATAATCGAATGCAACTTCCCAGAAGAAGAACCAGAACCAATGGACATGGATCAGGAGCCAAAAAAGGAAACAAGTCCGGGAGCCTGGACCTTAAAGGTAGATGGTTCTTCAACAAGCGAGAGGTCGGGAGCCGGACTCATATTCAGAAGTCCAGAAGGAGTCAAGATACAGACAGCTATATCTTTCGGCTTCCCCGTAACAAACAATCAAGCAGAATATGAGGCATTGATCGCAGGGCTAAAGCTCTCCAGGACTCTAAAGATCCAGGACTTAAAAATTTACAGCGACTCCCAGATAGTGGTCAAGCAAACAAATGGAGAATACATAGCAAAGGACCATACTCTGGCAAAGTATCAAGCCTTGGTTCAGAGCTACTTAGCTTCAATACCAAGCCATCAAGTCATTCAGATATGTCGAGAAGAAAATGAAGAAGCAGACATCCTATCCAAATTAGTCCGGAACTCATCAGATCTAGACTGCTCAGTTTATTTCGAAGAACTCCTCAAACCATCCATTGAATCCGGAGAGGTCTTGGAGATCGAAAGCAGCCATAACTGGATGACTCCCTTCATCAAATACTTGGAGAATGGAGAGCTCCCAGAAGACAAAGGAAAAGCTCAAAGACTGAAAGCAAAAGCAGCCAAGTTCTTCCTCGAAGAAGGAATACTCTACCGCAGGACCTTCTCATCTCCTATCCTAAAATGTATTGGCCCAGAAGAAGCAAAGTACTGTTTGGCAGAAGTGCATGAAGGGATATGCGGACACCACATGTCTGCAAAGGCCCTAGCTCATAAGATTATAAGATAAGGCTACTAATGGCCAACCATTCATCAGGATGCAATAGAATTCATCAAGAAGTGCAAAGAATGCCAGCTTTTCAGCAATATGTCCCGAATCAGCCCAGTCCTACCATCCTCAGTCCTGTCACCTATCCCCTTCCCTGTTTGGGGTATTGACATCATGGGACCCTTCCCCCGGGCCAAAGGAGACCTCAGGTACCTGCTAGTTTCTATTGATTACATGACAAAATGGGTTGAAGCAGAAGAAATGAGGACAATCAATCAACAAGACTGCATAAAGTTTATGAACAATATTTTGATGAGGTTCGGGATACCACGAGTCCTAGTATCAGACAATGGGCCCCAATTCATTGGATCAGAGTTCGAGTCCTACCTCCAGGAGCGCGGGATCAAGCACAAAAAATCATCAGTGGCATATCCCCAAGGAAATGGCTAAGTAGAAGTAACTAACAGAATCCTGCTCTGAGGTATCGAAAAAAAACTCAAAGAAAGCAAAAGCAAATGGCCAAAAGAACTACCAAGTGTACTTTGGTCCTACAGGACTAGCCCAAGGACAAGCACCGAAGAAACTCCATTCAAACTAGCTTATGGAATAGAAGCAATGCTTCCTATTGAAGTGGGCTCTCCTTCCCACAGAGCAATAAACTTTGAAGAAGAAGCAAATGAAGAAGGACTCAGAACAAACATGGAGCTAATTGATGAGGTCCGGGACCAAGTTGTAGAAAGGATGGAAAAATACAAGGAGAAAATAGGAGAGCACTTCAGTAAGAAGTCAAGAGTCAAAAACTTCCAAGTCTACCGCAGGACCCTCTCATCTCCTATCCTGAAATGTATTGGCCCAGAAGAAGCAAAGTACTGTTTGGCAGAAGTGCATGAAGAGATATGCGGAGACCACATGTCTGCAAAGGCCCTAGCTCATAAGATTATAAGACAAGGCTACTACTGGCCAACCATTCATCAGGATGCAATAAAATTCATCAAGAAGTGCAAAGAATGCCAGCTTTTCAGCAATATGCCCCGAATCAGCCCCGTCCTACCATCCTCAGTCCTGTCACCTATCCCCTTCGCTGTTTGGGGTATTGACATCATGTGACCCTTCCCCCGGGCCAAAGGAGACCTCAGGCACCTGCTAGTCTCTATTGATTACATGAAACAATGGGTTGAAGCAAAAGCAATGAGGACAATCAATCAACAAGACTGCATAAAGTTTATGGATAACATTTTGATGAGGTTCGGGATACCACGAGTCCTAGTATCAGAAAATGGGCCCCAATTCATTAGATCAGAGTTCGAGTCCTACCTCCAGGAGCGCGGGATCAAGCACAAAAAATTATCAGTGGCATATCCCCAAGGAAATGGCCAAGTAAAAGTAACTAACAGAATCCTGCTCCGAGGTATCGAAAAAAGACTCAAAGAAAGCAAAAGAAAATGGCCAAAAGAACTACCAAATGTACTTTGGTCCTACAGGACTAGCCCAAGGACAAGCACCGGAGAAACTCCCTTCAAACTAGCTTATGGAACAGAAGCAATGCTTCCTATTGAAGTGGGCTCTCCTTCCCACAGAGCAATAAACTTTGAAGAAGAAGCAAATGAAGAAGGACTAAAAACAAATATGGAGCAAATTGATGAGGTCCGGGACCAAGCTGTAGAAAGGATGGAAAAATACAAGGAGAAAATAAGAGAGCACTTCAGTAAGAAGTCAAGAGTCAAAAACTTCCAAGTTGGAGACTTAGTTCTTCGAGACACTGAAGCATCAGATCCCACAAACACTGGAAAGCTAATGCCCAAATGGGAAGGGCCATACAAGATCAAAGAAGTCCTCAGGCCAGGAACCTACAAGCTCCTGAACATGGATAGCTCAGAAGTCCCAAACACTTGGCAAGGACTAAGGCTAAGAAAATTCTACCAGTAGGAGAACAAACAAAGCAACCAAAAATCTTGTAGCCAATATGGCAAGCAACCAATTTAATTCTCCTTCTATTTTGTATGAATGATTAATGAAAAGCTTTTCCCCCTTTACATACGTTTCAAAACTAACTACTAGTCCGGACAAGCTATTAGTCAGGACTAGAGCAACCATTTTTACTTAGAATTAATTTTCTAATTAAAAGCCACCACTAGTCTGGACAAGCTATTAGTCAGGACTAGAGCAATAATTTTTACTTAGAATTAATTTTCTAATTAAAAGCCACCACTAGTCCGGACAAGCTATTAGTCAGGACTAGAGCAACAATTTTTATTTAGAATTAATTTTCTAATTAAAAGCCACCACTAGTCCGGACAAGCTATTAGTCATGACTAGAGCAACAATTTTTACATAGAATTAATTTTCTAATTAAAAGTCACCACTTGTCCGGACAAACTATCAGTCATGACTAGAGCAACCATTTTTACTTAGAGTTAATTTTCTAATTAAAAGCGGCCACTAGTCCGGACAAGCTATGAGTCAGGACTAGAGCAACCATTTTTAAATAGAATTAATTTTCTAACTAAAAGCCAACATAGTCCGGACAATCCATTGGTCAGGACTAGAGCAACCCTTTGTACTTAGAATTAACTTTCTAACTACAAAAGCAAACATTTCACTTGAAACAAAATAACCAAGTGATGCAGCCAACCACTAGTCCGGACAAGTTATTAGTCAGGACTAGTACAACAATTTTTACTTGGAATTTTTTTTTCTAAGTCAAAAACAACCAAAAACATCAAAACAAAATAACAGCAATAAAAGCAAAAATTCAAATTGTAGCCGAACCAAACAAATCCGGAGCAAGTACGAATATTACAAAGAAATCTAAAGTCTCAAGGCAAAACAAAATTACAAGAAATTCAAGACCCCGGAGCACTGGGAGGCAGAAGCTGGGACAAGGCCCGTCAAACGGCTCCGGATCCCCTAATCCGAGCTCAATATCTTCCTTTGCCTTAATAAACTCTGTGACGAAGCTGTCCCAATCGGCCTCCGGATTGGTCTTGATATGTCGCTCTGCAACCAACCAACAACGAGCTATCTCCGGAGCACCAATATTAGAAATAGCTTTATCATACTCCTCAGACCTTTTGAACTCCTCAATAACCTCAACTTCCGGACGCACAACAGACATTTGCTTCCGGAGCTCAACCAGTTCGGATTTCAGATCTGAAACTTCCCTTTCAGCATTCTCAGCCCGGGTCCTGACATCATCAAGCTGTTGATTCAGTCCAGAGAGAGAAGTGTCCTTCACGATTATCTGGTCCCGGAGCTGACTAATCTCTGAGTCCTTATCAGCAATGGCACTCCGGAAACCTTTGAGCTCATTGTAGGCCAGAGAAGCAGATCCAGCCATATACCCACCAAGCTGCAAAAAATGGAGAAACTTAGAAAATATTCTAAGGCAAATTAATACAAGAAACGAGAACAAAAAGAAGATATACCTGACCCCAGAGCCGGGAAAACTCCTTCATAGTAACATCAAATCCGGACTGGTTCATCCTCCTCCAGTCAGCTTGAGTAGGAATCTCAGCCATGAACCGAGCAACTTTTTCCTCCAGCCCCGGACCCCGTGCATCCGGACTCCCTTCATCAACAGTTTTTCATTTACCAGCCCCGGACCCAGAGCCAGCTTCAAAGTTTTCTGCCCGGGGAGGTTTTGTCCCAAGAGTCCGGAGACTTCTCCTCTTCCGTCCAGTCTCAACATCCGGAATTTCCCCAATAGGGCCAAGATCCTCAAGATTATCAAACTCATTGCCGATATCCACCTTAACTTTTTGCTCCGGAGCAGACTGGTTCACGTCAACTTCGGGTTCTGGCCTCAGAACCACATTACTCGGGGATCCTTCCTCCACAGATGCATCGGATCCGGACCCAGCACCAGCAGTTTTCTTTGGCAACTTGAAAGCTTTGCCAAGACCTTTCAATGCATCACTGTATGCCGAAAACGATATATCCGGATTGTAGTGCGGCAAACCTGCAAAGGAACAAAGCAAAAACACAAGTCAAAACCAATAAAGAATCAAGGTAGATGAAGACAGATAAAAAACATATAAGAAGTCCAGACAAAAAAGAAAATTACTTACAGCCTAGTCTATGCATAGTTCTATGATTCATGAAAGTGTTTCTGGTCATTTGGAAACCCAGACAGTCACAAAACGCAAACATCAACCGAATAGCTTCACCCCGGAGTACATCCCTACGGAAGCGAGTCTGGACTCCATCCGAAGCAATATAGGGAAGATAGTATAAATCTAAACCCCGGAGCATGATCAACTCCCCATTCCAGTACTTCAAAGAAGATTGCTGGATTACAGGCCTGTAGGAGCCGCCATACCCGCACTCCGGAGCCCGGAACCGAAGTTCATAAAGAGGAAACTGACTAGACTGGACCAGGTGAAAGATGTGATGCCATAGCTTGAATGTGGGCTGCAGCTTGAACTGATTATAAGTAATAATGAACCAGGTCATCCACTTTATACCATTAGGGGTTATCTGCATCGGAGAGATCTTGTACACGTACTTGCACAGATGCTTCAGGAACAAGTACCAATGAGGATTCCATCCGGACCGGAGATGCTCCAGCCACACCGGAACAAACCCATCAGTCGGCCTATGATGAACCCGCTCGTCCGGAGTCGGCCACCTCCACTCGATCCGGGGATCCAACTGAAAAGCAGTCCGGACTGTAGAATCCTGAGCCGCGTGATCTAAAGCCGCGTACTCATCCTTCAGCTCGTAGTGCTCCTTAACCACTATACTGTCAGCGAATTTCCTATCAAATGCTTCCCTATCGTAAGGTGTCGGACCCACATTAGCCTACCTAGCATACATGGACCGGATACTCCTATAATAGAAACTATTTTCTATCTCATCACTCTTGCTAACAAAGTACCCCAGATTTTCGACCCACAGACCCTCCGGACTGCAAGGCACCTTTCTGGAAAAAAACTTGGCAACAGAAAGCTTCGTTATAGCTTCGAAGTCCGAGGTGGAAGCCTTCTTCCCCATCCTAGCCCGCTCAGAAGCACCAGAGGACTCAGAATCCGAACCAGATGGCCCCGAATAGCAAGTTATGTAAGCCTTGGCAAGAGCTTTAGTCCGGACCATAAACCTAAAACAAGTGACGAAGGTTAGTCTAAAATCCTACAGCTTATTTATCTTGAAAACTAGATGGTCCGGACTACCCTATTTTCAATTTTATCACAAGTCAAAAGCAAATAGTCCGGAGACCCAAGCCCAAAAAATAAAACAAAAACCCAGAACAAAACAGCTACTCCGAACTACAAAAACCTAAAGCTAGAATACCATTCCGGACTGCAAACCTAGCCTACCACTTTGAACCCAAAGGCCACAATAACACAAAAACACGAACCAATTACAACCCCAAACACAAAATCCCTAGTCCGGACTAAGCTACCAAGTCCGGACCTAAACAAAAAACCCTAAACCCAGAAACGATATCAACAAGAATCAAAAAGCAAACCATACCCGAAAATTATATACATACAGATATACATACAAGTAGCATCAACAAAAACACCAAACACCAAAACACAAAACATATCGAAAGATATCAAAAATACTACAGATTTACAAGAAACGTAAACAAATTAGAGACAGAGGAGGCTTACAATAGTAGAGATCAAGGAGCGGTTGGGGACGACCAAGAAAAAACAAGCAACCTCCAAGAACTATCCTCAACAAACGGCGGCGACGGCAAGAAAAAAAAGAAAATATGAAGAAAAAACGAGAGAAGAAAAGAAGAGAAAGTAAAAAAGAAGTAGGAGGGGAGGAGCGCCTTTTATAGGCACGGTGAAATCCCAACAACCAGTGACACGATGCAAAATCTGGGACGTCCATCAAAACCATAATTAATACAAGTAATGATGAGGCACGTCTCTCCACACTCTTACCGCTGTAATAATTAAAATAATTGGGAGGAAAATCCCCAATACCGTTTCAACTTCCAAGTCCGGACTCCTTCGCTCTCAGCAATCCGGACTGGGGGGGGCAAGAAAAGCTCCACTCCTGCTAAGGACAACCACCTTAGTCCTGATTCGCTGAACTCAGAAATCCGGACTGGGGGCAAGAAAAGCTCCACTCCTGCTATGGACAACCACCTTAGTCCTGATTCGCCGAACTCAGCAATCCGGACTGGGGGGCAAGAAAGACAACAACCTTAGTCCTAATTCGCCGAACTCCGCAATCTGGACTGGGACAAGAAAAACTCAACTCCTGCTAAGGACAACCACCTTAGTCCTGATTCGCCGAACTCAACAATCCGGACTGGGGGCAAGAAAAGCTCCACTCCTGCTAAGGACAACCACCTTAGTCCTGATTCGCCGAACTCAGCAATCCGGACTGGGGGGCAAAAAAAGCTCAACTCCTACTAAGGAAAACCACCTTAGTCCTGATTCGCCGAACTCAGCAATCCGGACTGGGGGCAAGAAAAGCTCAACTTCTGCTAAGGACAACCACCTTACTCCCGATTCGCCGAACTCAGCAATCCGGACGGGGGGCAAGAAAAGCTCAACTCCTGCTAAGGACAACCACCTTAGTCCTGATTCGCCGAACTAAACAATCCGGACTAGGGGCAAAAAAAAAAGCTCAAATTCTTCTAACAAAACAATCAAAAGCTCATGTTCTACAAACAAACCCAAAATCACTCCCCATCCAGAAAATCTGCATAAGGGAGTGGGGGGCACATGATAGTACATATAGCTCCTCGGAGGACTACCCATAGGCTTTCAACTCTATACAGCTCCTGGGAGGACTACTCCTAGGCTTTCAACTCTATACAGCTCCTAGGAGGACTACTCCTAAGCCCCTAACTCCATATAGCTCCTGGGAAGACTACTCCTAGGCTCCTAACTCCACGCAGCTCCTGAAAGGAGTAGTCCCGCACACTACCAGTCCTAACCAGCTCAATCCCGCAAGCCTAACCTTGGTAAATCCCAGCACGTGAGACGTTGGCCCAGGCACATGATGGGGACAACTGTCATACATGAATAATGGGAATAATCAGGGCACGTGTCAGAGGATCCTCAGAATATTCCTTAGCCAGTCCTGCACTGACACGTGTAAAGCATCCACTCCAGCCAGGTGTCCTCCGCTCCCAGGACCAATGGCTACGATTTAAAGGTACCAACCCCAAAACCCTACCCTTGGGCTATAAATAGCCCAATAAGGTGAGGTTTTGGGGTTAATCATTCTTACACACTCATATATACATACAGCCACCTTATATTCATCTTCATCTTCCCAAAAAGCTAGTTCTTACTCTCACGCCGGAGGCGCCGCGGGACCCAAACCCCCCTTCCGGTGTTATTTTGTAGGAGCCCCACAGCAGCTACACCATCACAGTAACGGAGGATCCAGGCGCGGCGACGAAGGAGCAGCCCTGCCACCAGGAGTTATCAACTACCATGAAATTCAAGTGCGTACTATATCGTTTTATTTATATAAGAAAACCATGTTTCGAGTGTACTATCTATAGAGTTAGGCACAAAATTTTATTTTTGGCGCCGATGTACAATTAAAAATATTATAATGAATAAATTTGTTTTAAAGTTGTTTCTTTAATTAAGAATTTTAGTACTTGCGCATAAATACTTATTTCATAAGAACTAGCATTAGATAGTGCTACCATTATATTTATTGAACTCCCATAATTTTATTTTCTTTCCTAATAAAAAAAAGATTGATTATTTGCATATATTATTCTATTTCGCCGAGTAATATTTAAAATTTTTATTTTGGTTAATTGTTTTATTGTTAATAAATACTTTATTTAATGATTTATGGATTTTGTTTTTTTTAAAATCAAAAATGGCTTATTAGAGAAGTTTTGGATATATATGCTTTTAAAGGAAAAATATAGAGTATAAGATATTTTCAAGGAGAATCCTGGAGTTCGGTGGATGAGTCACTAAATATATATCAAAATCAAAAATTCAGTACTCTTCTTCTATTAAATATCTTATATTTTTGTTAGCCATAGTTTTCTCTTCAACACACTAAAACTCACATATTTAATAAAACTCACACATTTAATTCAATTAAAAGAAAAGAATGAAAGCCTGAAGAATCAAAGGAGTTGATTTGTTTTGGGTGGAGTGGAAATCTATATTAAGAAGGGTTCTAATTTTTGTTACGAAGAAAAAAAAATATCTAGGAAGAGAGATCGGGAGAGAGAGATTGAGACAGGGAGAGAACAAGGGAGTGAATATAAATTGAGAGAGGAGAGGAGAAAGAATATATGTGGATTATTTTATTATTCTAAATTCAACTTTAAAATTTTTTATTTAAAATCCGAGAATGAACTAAAACTTGAAAAGTTGAGGAGAATTTGCTAAAATAGGAAATATTTAAATAGGTTATTAGATAAATAAATGAACTTGGGGATGACAATTTTAAAAATTTGTAAAAAGAATAAAAGAGAGATTTTAGATGATTTTATAAATAGTGAGAAAGTCAGATTTTTAAAAGTAATGATATTATATGACTTGAGGTGTTTATAAAGAGTATTATAGTAATTTTTGGATAATTTTTTGAGAATGGAAAATGTAATAATGAATTATCTTTTAATATGACATTAAAAGATTTTAAAAATTATTTTGGGATGCTAAAATGTAGAATTAATTATTTTTGGAGATGAGCTTGGAAGAAATTCGAAGGAATTGCCTAATAACATATTATTTTTCATGATGATCGAAAACGAAAGGATTAATAAGATAAAATAAATATAAAATTTAGAAATAGTTTTAAAATGAATACTTTGATGAATTATTAAAAATGGTTGGAGTATTTAAAACTCAAGAAAGTAATTTTATTTGACTTGGTAATTTATTGAGAGATTTATAGGTAATTTTTATTAGTTAAAGGATGATAGAAATCATCTTATAGAATTGTTTTTAGAATTAAGATTATTTAATTAACATTTCTAAGAAATTGATTAGTGTGTTATTTGTTTAAAATACTTCACGAACTCGGATTTTGACGTGTAATATATGGTTGCGATCGTGGAAAAAAGATCTATTTTTTAAAATTACTATGAAAACGTAACACCATATGAATTTGTGGAGTTATATTTAAATTAGATATTTAGATATTAATATTTTATTAATTATTGCTATTTTAGCATCGCGTAATTTAATGGACGGTTTCTATTAGGTTCTTATTATTGAACTGTTGTTATATATTGGTTATAGAATTATCCGAAAGGAAGAGATTGTTGTAGATAAGGCTTGTAAGAGTAACTGCTTGTAACTTTGCAATTGAACATCGAAGTGAGGCAAGTTTATTCCGCTATCCCTTACTTATTAATGGTTTTAAAATTTGTGAATTTGATATGTTTAAAATAGAGATGTTCTGTTAGTAATCTTCTTGAGCCTCAGAGTTGTAAATCATTTAATTATTTTCCCCATGTTGAAAATTTTCTCGCCAAAATTGATTTATTTAACAACTCAAATTTTTATTCACTTTAACTATCTTTTATGGTCGATAATTTATTAAAGGGGTTATTTATTATTCAAGTAACCCAACTTTCAATTGATTCTCGATTATTCTCATTTATCCGAGAAAAATCACCGTTACGGATCACAGGTTCGACACATTATTATTGCCGTTAATTCATTTCGCTTTATAGATGGTTTATTGTTCAAACCAAATTAAAATTATTTATTTATATATTCTTTCATAAATTAATGTCAAATGAATTGTGGTAATCATCGGAGGATTCTTTTATCTGTACTAGTCAACATGGAACTATCCATGGATTATTTATTATTTATCCGAGATGTGGATATTGTTTATTATCGGATTGTGTGTGGTCGTGGGTTTGAGATGAAACCCATTTCTTTCATGGTAGCAAGTGTGTTAGGCGTCCTTACAACGAGCCGTGATCGGGTGAGCGTAAGACATGCTGGAGGACGGTACACTGTGGCAGTTGATCCCATCACTGATGTCCCGGGGTGGAATATGACATGTTTATTCTCGAGCCCATTTTGGAGTCGTGCCAGATATGAATTTGCTTCTCTTTTACTTATTAGCAACTCAAATATGATTTTTCTGTGAAATTTATTTTCAGTTTGAAATATTAAAATTATTTTGGCACTCTATTATTTTGAACATTTTGAAATTATATTTTACAAATGATTGTGTCACGGGATAAATTTGTTGAGCATTTAGATGCTCACCCTTACTATTATGAATATTTTTCACAGCCAAACATGTGAGAGTCCACCGGCTCACAAGTGAGAGCCCAGCCCTTATGTGAGAGCCCACCGGCTCTCATGTGAGAGCCCACCGGCTCACTTGTGAGAGCGCCACTCACAAGTGAGAGCCCACCTCTTATGTGAGAGCCCAGCTCGCACGTCACGAGCCTAGCTCGCATGTGCTGGCCCAAGTCACATGAATCCACAATTATAGTTCATACATGAGAGCCCAGCTCACATGTGAGAGCCCAGCCATTAAATGTACCCATGGGGACCTGTTTAGGGTCCATGACCGAAATCGGGCATAACAACTACCCCAAAATTACTGGTCGCATCTTGAGGCTAGGAATTTTTCAACATTAGCTTTTATATCCCCACGAGTACGAGCCCATGAGGTCGCACCACACCGCCTCACATGCCTTTCAATGGTCATGTATTTTGAACCCATGACAGCTGTAGGACAGCTGGCGTAGGGATTCGTGTCGTCCTCTGAGATGGTGACACGTGTCGCTTCCCCTTTCTCCCTCATATCCCCTATAAATATATGAGATTTCAACTTCATTTCTTTATTTTGCCAAGAACATTAACAAATTGCTGCTCATTTTTCTCAAGGATCTACCACGGCGAAAACCGTCATTACCACAAGAACCGTCTATCGGCAGTGATATTCTCCGGGAACAGATTCATCAGGATCATCCTACGACTCACCTACAGGTACCCTTTTGATCTTAAATCATTCATATTAACTTTTCTTTGTTCATATGTACCATGCGAGCACACACCACCTGTTCGATGCGAGCCCACACACAATCACGAAACGCGATGCGAGCCCGTCTGCCCGCACAGATACTTTGGCGCAACCCCGTGTGTAACGTGAGGACACTTAGGTGTGACCCCATACTTCTTTCTACTTTTTTAGGGCCACACACTAATATTCACCAACTTTTACAGATGTCGAGTGCGTCTTCAGCCCGCTCCTATGGATCGTCTCGCTCTTCTTCAAGCCCGGCTTATTCCTCTGCCAGCCCGGCTCGCTCCTCAGCTACTCCATCTCCATTAAACCAATATCCACCTGAGCATGGAGGCTCGAAGGACTTTCAACGCAAGCTGACCTCCCTCTCTGGCCGTCTCGGACAACCTATTTCTCTTGGCTCTGCCATCACCCCTCAAGGGGCCCTGAAGATTGCTAGGGTTGAGAACTCGATGCGAGAAGATGGCTCCGGCTCGCTAGATATTCACCTTGACCCTAACCCTGAAGACTACACCAGGGACCCTAACCCTGAAAATGTGGAGGAACTCTTACGCCGCGAGCCCGCTCCTATAGACAAAGAACGGGCTGAGGAGATTCTGAGAGAGATGACTGAAGAGAGAGAGGCTCGCCTTAAGCAAGTTGCAGCCAATGACCTTGACCCCATTCATGTTGACTCGGAGTCTACTGACAGCGACCTGGGGAGCGCCTACTATGACACTAAGAAATAGAAGGAGCCTGTTCCCAGAGAGTATCCCATCTTGGGGCTCGAGGGTGAAGAAGACGGCTCGCATTGGTCTTACAACTCCCCTCAAAGCGAGGATATGGCGGATGTGACAAGCCAATTTAAAATCTGCAATTATAACTATGTTCCCGCGGCTTCCCCTGAGCCTTACGTACCTCATGCCCAGCCCGAACTTGAGAGTGAGATTATTTTCAGAAAGCAGATCATGCCAGATGGGGAGGAGAGTTCTACCACGGTCGAGGAGATAAAGGTGCTCGCTTACCGCGACCTGCCCACCTCGCTTACTCAGAAGCATCTGGCCGAACACATCGAGCAGTTCCAGCTCGAGGGTCACGTTGTCTTGCCCTTGCCGCACATGTGATACTATAGGTTCAACCACTAGTAGAATGGAGTCAGGGTGCCTCGCATGGTTTTGTCCACCTTTTTGCTAAGGCTAGGAATATCTTCACCCATCCACCCTTTAATTAAAGACGTTTGTGAGTACTACCAGCTCGCACCCCTTCAAAACAACCCGAACGGATACATCGCCACCCTCGCACTGTACATTATGTACCATAAGTGTGAGTACCCTCCTCTACCCGTGAGGCAGCTGGGTTATTTCCTCAAATTAAAGCACTCGCCAAACGACTTTGGGTATTTCTATCTCTCTGTTTGGCCATGCTTCAACAAGAAAAACATCATCCACAACGGGCCGAGCAAATCAGGGAAGTGGAAGAGCCCCTACTTCTATATCATGAGGTGCCTCGACTCCACACTCACTTCTACTATAACCCATGTAAGATAAGTTCTCTCTGGCCGCACTTCTTTTCTTTACAATAGTTCTTTCTTAACAATCAACTTTTTTACTCATCTCCAGCCACCCCGCCTCGCACTGTCCTCAATGGACAGGAAAAAATAAACGTGGATAGCCTTCTAGGACTTTCCAAGGTGGACATGATATCCAAAAACTTATAACGACCTCGAACCTGGTCGCGTGTGGGTTTTTGAAGGAAGGAGTGAGGCTGAATCCTCAAAAGAAGAAGTCAAAGAAAAGAGCCAGAAAGGGTAAGAATATCGGGCCCGCACATGCGAGCCCGTGTGCTCGCATGTTTATATTTCCTGCACACGTCTCACTTTACATTGCTTTTTAATATTCTGCATTTATTATCTGCTCGCATCTCTTCTATCCATTATATCTTGTTGTGACTAATGTACTATTTTATTGTTTTCTTTCAGAAATGGTCATCCCCCACATTCCCTTCATTGAGGAGGCTGAGCAAGCCGCGACCTCGGGCCCAGTTCAGCCCGTAGCAGCGACCACGGGGGCTCGCTCTCAGGTTAATCCTCCAGCCCGCATGACCACTCTCACTGAGCATCTCAAAAGCGGAAGGCCTCTCATCGGCTAAAAAGGCATCGAGGCCCCAAAGACGGAAAAACCGGAAAGCCTGACCCGAAAAAGGCTGCTCCATCCAATGCCCCTCTCCCCACTTCTTCTTCTGCTAACGCGGTCGCGACCATATTTGGCCGGCTCGCTAAGGCTCATATCAGCAACTAGGATGTGAAAAATTGGACTTCTTCTTCTCTTTAGGCCAACAATGATGCGCTGACCAGGATCGCGGCTGAGGTGTACTACCGCCAACTATCTAGGGCTCGAGAAATACGAGCCATCAGCCAGACCAACATAAAGCTCGACTCCAAGGTAAAGTCCCTTCAGAGCAAGGTCAGCGAGCACGAGCAGGATAAAGTCAAGCTTGTGAATAACTATGACTAGAAGATGCTTGATCTGTCTGCTGCTCATGAGAAGGTGCTAAGGGACCAGAAGGAGGCCCTTGACCTGGCCGCGGATGCGTGGAAGAAGAATAAAGATGCACTTGAGGAGAAGGTGCTCGAGCTGGAGGGGTCAGTTTCTGCCTTGATTGCGGGCCGTGAGGCCACCCTCGCTGATGCCAGGAACCTGGGGGCTAGGAACTTCATGAAAATTTTTATCAGCAAGGTTCCTGACTTCGATTGGGGTACCCTGGGCACTGGTACAGCTAGGCATGCTAAGAAGCTGAAGCTGGAGATGGAGAGGGCTGCTCAAATAGCCGAGGAAGCCCGGCTCGCAGCTGAGCAGGCCTGGCTCGCGGCTGAGCAAGCTCGTAAGGAGGCAGAGGCTGACAAGCCTTAGTTTAATTTAATTTGAAGATAGACTTTTGAATGGGTAAACGGGCACCCTACTCGCCTCGCATATGTATTTGAGATCTCTTACCTTGGGGCGTCACTATTTATAACTTGTTTGTATAAATCGTCAATCCCTTTGTTCCTGCATTTACCTTTATTGTGCTAGCTGATTTTCTTTATTAACTTCCTTTATTTTGTGTAAACTTATTGTGCCCCTACTGACCAAGGGCTATCATAACCCTGTTCGCGTATGGCGGGTGTTACACCTTGACAGCGAGCCGAGCCCACCAGCTCGCATCATTGTCCAACCAAGTAAAATCAATGATAATTTTAAGTAAAGCAGGCTCACATCACCCGCTAACTCATAATTGTTGAATGTGTACTTGCATTAGCGAACCGGGCCCATGGGCGCGCTTGTTCATGTATCCTCTCCTCGCATAATGCGATCCATACAATTCAAATCAGATTAGCTCGCCTTCTTCTTCCTTTGTTAGAGATTAACTCCTGCCACTCCTGGTCTAGGGTTATCACGACCCTGGCCGCGTATGGCAAATATCCTTATTTGATAGAGGGCTGGGCTCCCCGACCCGTACCCTCTAGCACATGTCGCCTTTCTAACTTTGAACTAAGTAGAATGTACCCATGATACGCTTAAGGAGGACAAACTCGCATCTCTACTAGCCTATTATTTTTATCTGGCCACATATGGCTGGTTTGTTTGTCTAGAAGCGGGCTGAAACCATAAGTTTTAACAAAGAGAGCGTGAGCCAAGGATATGGGCTCGCACCGCGGCTATCCCTAACTTTTAAGTCAGTTAGGTGGGTTTGTGGGCACCTCTCTCTACTTTCATAGTTTTATCTTCATGTTTAATCCGTTTTGTGCCCATAAATTTCCAAGCGGGCCCAGGCCCAGCTCGATTCATAAACTTGTTGCAAAGCCGGTCGGGGCCCGGCTTGACTTATGATTTTAACATGTTAATGAAACAACTTTTTTATCCTCGCACGGGCTCCCAAGGATGGGCTCCCCTACAGGTATTAAAATATCAAGGCACAAATAAATATTAATCATTCAGTCATAGATTATGGAAAGTGAAAGGATTACATGCTTGTGGTCTCAGGGAGGCACTTATATGGCACTATCCCCCACCCGCCGAGACTTAGGAATATTTTAAGATAATACTAAGTCTGAGAAGAATAATATTACTAATAATACTTGCGGAGGTGTTCCGCATTCCAGGCTCTCGGGATCAACTTGTCCTGCATATCATTGAGGTGGTAGGTTCCCTCATAGAGCTAAATTTTATCTTATAAGGGCCTTCCTAATTTACCCCAAAGACTCTATGGCTCACCACCTTGGTGTTTAGCATGACCTGGCGCATAACCAAATCTACCACCTTAAAAGTCCGGGCTCAAACCTTACTCTTGTAGTGCCTTATTGTCTTCTGTTGATATATTGCTATCTTGATCTGAGCATCTTCCCGAGTTTCTTTAATCATGTCCAAGTAGATTCTATGGTTGACCTCATTTGCCTCTGAGTCATAGTTATCCCTCCAAAAAGATCATGCCCCTACTTCAACGGGCACCATGGCTTCACACCCATACACCATAGAAAAAGGGGTCTCTCCAGTTGTAGTTCAGCGGGTCGTGTTGTAAGACCACAGGACCTGTGTGAGCTCCTCTGGCCATATCCCTTTCTTCTCTTCAAACTTTGCCTTCAAGGTGTGTTTAATGATTTTATTAACAGCCTTCGTCTGCCCATTGCTTTGGGGGTGGCAAACTGCACTAAAACTCTTCTGAATTCGCAGCTGCTCAGAAAATTCCCGCACTTCCTTGCTATCGAATTGTTTCCCGTTATCAGATACTAACTTGTAAGGGATGCCATAGAGGCACACAATGGTCCTGTGCACAAATTCCTTGAGCTTTTTTTCCGTGATAGTGGCTAAAGGCTCGGCCTCTACCCATTTAGTCAAGTAATCTACCACAACAACCGCATACTTGATACCTCCCTTGGCCTTCAGGAGCTCTCCAATCCGATCAATTCCCCACATAGCGAAGGGCCAAGGGCTCATGAGGGATGTGAAAGGGGCCACGAGGCTGTTGTAATAATTGGCATATTGATGACACTTATCAAAAACTCGAGAGAATTTAAAGGTGTCTTTTTTCAGCGTTGGCCAATAGTAACCCTGACGGAGGATTTTCTGAGCTAGAGAGCTACCCCCCGAGTGATTGCTACAAATGCCCTCGTGTACTTCCCTTATGATATAATTGCATTCATCCTCATATATACACTTGAGGAGGGGCACACTAAACCCTCTTCTGTATAGGACCCCATCGTATATCACATAGCGGGTTGCCTTGTATTTTATTCTTTTTACCTCATTCTTTTCGTCCGGGAGTGATCCTTCTTTTATGTAAGCTAGAGGTGTCATCCACGTGGGGCCGGGGTCATCAATGAGGCTGCCCACCTCATGCTCGGGCACACTAGGCTGCCTCTGTATATCAAGGGGCACAACCCCTAACAAAGTTGCATCACGGCGCGAGCCAAGCTTAGCCAGCTCGTCTGCGCCATCATTCTGCCTGCGCTGAATCAGTTTCAACCTCACCTCATTGAACCTCAGCAATTATCCTCTGCAAACACTTCAGGTAGAGCTCTGTTCTTGGCCCCTTAGCTTAGTACCCCCGTTTATCTGATAGACCACAATTATTGAGTCACTGAACATATTCAAATTCTCCACCTTCATTTTCAGAGCTAGCTTGAGACCGTTGATCAAGGCCTCATACTCAGTATCATTGTTGGTTGCATAAAAGGCCAGATGGGTCGCCCTGTCTGATCTTGTGGGCCTCTAGGCTGATTAGCTCAATTCCAGCTCCTGCGCACATCTCCACTTAGAGGCTCCATCCACAAATAGGCTCCACCGATGGGGCACTATTTTGGACTTTCCAGTCCGACCTCTTCTGCACTAGGTATGACAACAAGGGCTCCCTGCTCCACTTCTTGATTTGGAGGAAATTCCAGTACAAAATCGGCCAGGGCTCGAACAGGCCGAGCTCAACCGTCCACTTCAGCATTCGACCAGAATACTCAGTTTGTGCATTACTTTCCTGAGGGGGTAGGAAGTTCATACTTCTATCCTGTGCGCCTGAAAATAGGGCCTGAGCTTTCGGGAGGCCAGGATCAGAGAATATGCTAATTTTTCGAGGCTTGTGTACCGAGTCTCTGCATCGGCTAGCCTTTTACTCACATAGTATACTGGGAGTTGGATATCATCCTCCTCTCGGACCAGTACCGCACTTACTGCAAAGTCAGAGACAGCCAGGTATAGGACCACAGTCTCACCTGCCTTTGGGTTGGACAACATTGGAGGACTTCTAAGATGCTTCTTTATGTTCTGAAAGGCTTCCTCACACTTTTCTGTCCACTCAAAATTTCTCCCCACTCCTTTAATTGCTTTAAAGAACTTCTAGCATTTGTCGGAGGACTTTGAGACAAAGCAGTTTAAGGCAGCCACTCGCCCTGTTAAGCTTTGAACATCCTTCACCCGTCGAGGGGATCTCATCTCGAGTAGGGATCGTATCTTGGTGGGGTTGGCCTCAATGCCTCTATGGTTTACAATAATTCCTTAAACTTCTCTGATTCGACCCCAAACACACATTTTTTAGGGTTGAGCTTCATCATATACTCCCTTAGGATCTGGAACATTTCTTATAGGTGGCGGACATGATCCTTTGCTTCCTTTGACTTCACAAGCATATCATCTACGTAGGCCTCCATGGTTTTCCCCAACTGATGTTTGAACATCTTGCTCACCAACCTTTGATAGGTGGCCCCAGCGTTAAGGAGCCCGAAGGGAATCCTGATATAACAATAGAGGCCCCGATCAGTAATAAAGGAGGTGTGCTCCTGATCTGGCCCATACATTGGGATTTGGGTATATCCCAAATAAGAATCCATAAAGTTAAGTAGTACGTGCCCAGCTATGGAATCAACCAGCTGGTCGATTCGGGGTAGCGGAAAACTATCCTTCGGGAAAGCTTTGTGTAGGTAGGTGAAGTCCACACATGTCCTCCATTTTCCATTTGGTTTCTTGACAAGCACTGGGTTGGCCAGCCATATGGGGTAGAAGGCTTCCCTTACAAGCCCTGCCTCCATTAGTGTATCCACTTCTTTTTTGAGAGCTTCTGCCCTCTCTCCACTAATCGGCCACCTCTTCTGTCTAACCCCTTTCTTTTTTGGGTCCAAGTTGAGCCGGTGGCACATGACATTCGGGTCAATCCCTATCATATCAGAGTGTGACCACGCAAAAACATCCAAATTTTACCTCAAGAATCAGGCCAGGTCTTTCCTTAGGTCAGGGCCTAAGTTACAACCTATTCTGAGTATCTTGGAAAAATAATTCGGGTTTACCAAGATCGAGATTGTGTCCTCTGTGGCCCCAGCCCTCTCAACCATTGAGGGAATTCGGGTCTAAGTCTGCTCGAGCCTCATTGGTTTCTCCCACTTCCGTGATTGTCAAACTTTCCGTATTCTCGAGCTCGGGCTGGTGAGCTCGAACTGAATTTACCAAGCGTTCAGAGGTCGTGGTGACCGTGCGAGTGATTCCGTTGGGCAGATCCATAGTTGTTGTTGTTTCTTCGCGTGCCCACTTTCCTTTCCTGAGTCTTGCAGTGATTTGTTCTGGCCTCTCTTCTTCATCACTTTCCTATTCTACAATCCCCTCCTGTACCAACATGATGGGCTGAGAGGCCTCCATCAGCAGAGCCCCTGGGCGCGGTTCCACCTGAATCCCCATGTGCTCGAAATAGTTCTCGGGCAATTCCTCGATTGAAATCATGTTACAAGTCTCGTGTCCCTCAGGACGTACTCTCTTCATGCCCTCTGCCTCTTCCATGAGGACATCACCTTCACCCGGTTTGACCGTCTCCTTCGATGCATTTCCTGACTCGGCTGCCCTGAGTGCCTAGTTGTAGCAGACCCTCGATTCGTATTGACAGCTCTTCAAGAAACCTACCCCGTTGGGGGTTAGGAATTTTACTGTCATGTGATGGATCGAGGTCACCATCCTCATTGCCCTCATAAGGGGTCTGCCCATTATAACATTGTAGGCACAAGGCTGATCTACAACTGTAAATATAGCGATCTAGGTGGCCACATAAGGCTCTTCTCCTAAGGTCACTGGGAGCCGAATCATCCCTTTTACTCCGATTGAGTTTCTCGTGAACCCATACAAGTTCCCACCTGTCGAGGTCAATTCTCTATCCAGCAGTCCTAGTTTCTTGTAGGCATCATAGGTTAGAACGTCTGTCGAGCTCCTGGTATCCACCAATGCTCGATGGACATTCACTGTCCCAATCTTCATTTTATGACCAGGGCATCAATATGGGGGTAGTACACCCATTTTGCATCGTTCTCCCTAAACACAATATCATCAGCCTCCTTTTCAAAGAGCTCCGGGGGCCTTTGGCTCAGATGGTTGACGTTGGTGAGGGGCTTGTCCTTTGCTTCCCGGGCATATCTGTCCATCGCCTTTCGGCTGTCTCCACCAATATGAGACCCGCCTAGAATAATATGAATGTTGCCGGCCCGGGGTACCCTCTCTTTGTCTTCTGGTGGTGGAGGAGGGACGGTATGATAATCAGTCTTGTGTTTTCGAACCTCCTTGACAACCCACTCTATAAGCTTCCCTTGTCTTATCAGCGTCTCGATTTCATCCTTCAATTGTCTGCAATCAGTTGTATCATACCTTGTGGCCTCGTGGTATGCACAATACTTCGAAGTATCCCTCTTGTTGTAGTCTGTGAGAGGGGCTTCTTTCCTGAACACTCCTTTCCCGTCATAGGTAGTATATATGTGATCGATGGAGGCTTCCAGAGGGCTGTGTGTCTGTCATTTCCTTGTATAAGGCCTCCCCGAATCTTTGTATGTCTCTTTACCCCGGGCAGACTTCTTGGAGCTTGAACTACGCTGATACGTCTTCTTCCTCTCATCAGCGCTTGAGGACCACTCTCTCTTGTCTCAATAGTTCTCGTTGATTTTCAGCTCCCTCATCGACTTTACTACCCTCTTAAAGGGTTCAGCTTGCTCATAGACTTCTGCCAAGGTCCTTGGCTCTCTAGCTTGGAGGCTTTTCCAAAATTTCGACCCTTCTTTCAACCCGCTATCAGAAAGTTCTTGATGGTCTCTTCACTAGCACCTCTCACCTTAGGAACTTCATTATTGAACTGGTGAAAGTATTCCGCCAGAGGCTCCCCCTCCCTCAGTTTGATGCTGGCTAGCGTGGCCACATGAGGTGAGTAGTGGAGGGTGGATTGAAATTGTCGGATGAACAGGTCTTCCAACTGCCGCCACGTCCTTATTCTAGTCGGTCCTAACTTGGAGAACCATTGTTGGGCACTCCCTCGGAGTGATGCTGCAAAAAGTCTGCAGCGGGTTGGCTCTGGCACCTGATAGACCTCCATCTCTGTGTTAAATTGTATAAGATATTCTGATGGGTCGGCTTCTCCGTTGAACAGAAGATCGGGGTTGTGCCTGAATACTCGAGGCAAGGGAGATGATCGAATGGCAGCCATGAACGGAGAAGGGGCCGTTGAGGGCAGGGGTCCCCTCTTCTCCTGTTCCATCTGATCAAGGATCCTCCTTAGATCACCCACTCTAACGACTTCTCTTTCTCTGTCACCATTTGTATTACTAGAGTGGTGAGAGTCTTGAGGTCACTCGTGGTGTCCCCTTCCTCCCTCTTGCACATGCGACTCCTCTTCATGATTGTCTCTGCGCCTACGTCGTCCCTCCCTCCTGGGCGGGGTGTGTTGTCATCTTTCTGGAGGAGTCGCTGCACGCCCTTTTTTTAGGGTTTTCTGATCTTTGGGCTCCTTCTCTTCTCTCTCTTTCTTGCTATTCTCCAATTTAAGCCTAATGTCATGCTCACTTAGCTTCTTGCCCACGCGGTCTAGCACACTAGTCGACCTTGCCTCGGACGAAGCTGGCTTCTTCCCCGACCTCTTAGTGATCTGGCTGCCCTGCTCAACCCGATCCTGAGTTATCGCCTCCTCTTCTAGTGATGCCTCTTTCTTCTGCTTGGTCTCGGTTGTCGCGTCATCAAACTTGTGAATCAGCCTTTTTTGGGGACCCTTTCCCTTCCAGCTACGTTGAGAGACCTTGAAGCGGCGAGCCTTCCGCTTGGCGTTCTGGACCGAGCTTTTCTCTATCCTTGACATCCGGGCGTTGATCTCGTTCATCTGATCGGCCAGCCCTTCCAGATATGTCATGACCACCTGCCCGTCCACGGTTGCGATTGGTGGAGGTGGCGCCTGACTCTCTGGAGGAGTGTGCTCGACCTCGTTCCGGTCCTTCTTCTTGCCCCTGCTTCCTGGTGTCACCGCTTGTTTGGCTTCTTTGGTCATCTCTTCTCCCTGAGATAACAGTGTTATGGAGGTTGATGGTCAGAACAAGGATCAAGGACGGTGTTTGAAGGCGGATGAAGGTTGTTTTGTGGTGGTGGCTGAGCTTGTATGTTGACTCCTCAAGAAAGAATAAGGTTTTTCTTATTGTCTATCAATGTCAACTCATGTATCATACAAGTGCCTACGTACCCTATTTATAGGGATCAAGCATCGCGTAGTTCTTGAGGAATAAGTCACATA
Source organism: Apium graveolens (assembly GCF_009905375.1). Taxonomy (NCBI): domain Eukaryota; kingdom Viridiplantae; phylum Streptophyta; class Magnoliopsida; order Apiales; family Apiaceae; genus Apium; species Apium graveolens. The sequence goes on from NC_133647.1 coordinate 148,476,669, forward strand.
GGCTAGGGTTAGGATTCTTCAACCCGTGCAGCCCAAGCCCATGATAAAGTCAAGCCTTCAACCAATTAGTCACGTAAATCTCGACCGGCTCAACGCGCTTCCTACATTCTCGCGGCACCTCCCCATTTCTTCCCGTAATTGTAGGAATAACCCGTGTCGCACCCGAAATCTACGAGCAACTCAGTCATCTATGAGTCACTTTCCATGTTTTACACAAAGTCCTTTAATGCGGGTCGGCATGGTCACCTAGGCCCGCACCGCCTTCCTTCTCAATTAATAAATATGATATTTCCTTTGTTTTCCACAAGATATGGGCTCATGGGCCCAACTCGCATATGAGAGCCCACCGGCTCACAAGTGAGAGCCCAGCCCTCATATGAGAGCCCACCGGCTCTCATGTGAGAGCCCAACGGCTCAAATGTGAGATCGCAGCTCACAAGTGAGAGCCCACCTCTTATGTGAGAACCCAGCTCGCACGTCACGAGCCCAGCTCGCATGTGCTGGCCCAAGTCACATGAATCCACAATTCTAGTTCAAACATGAGAGCCCAGTTCACATATGAGAGTCCAGCCATTCAATGTACCCATGGGGACCTGTTTAGGGCCATGACCGAAAGTGGGCATAACAAGTTCACAATATACATGTGGAGGTTGGATATGGCCTAGGTGCGGTTGAAAATAGGTTCTTGGTGATTGAAGAAGACTAAAGTGAGATTCTAGTAGTCGAACAGGAGGGGCTAGAGGAAGTTGGTGAGTGGCTGATTCCAGACATTAGTTCTACAAACATGGGACAACACAACTAATTAGGGGTGAGCAGAAAACCGCACAAACCGCAAAAATCGCCCGCACCACACCAATCTGAACCGCAAAATGCGGTTTTTAATTTTCGTGGTGAGGTTGCGGTTTAAATTTTTAATAAACCGCGCGGTGCGGTGCAGGTTGTGTTTTAAATTTCTGAAATGCGGTCCAAACCGCACCGCACCGCAATATTTAATATGTTATAAATAGTGAACTCATTTAATAGAATTTAAGAGTTACGATAGACTTAAAGTATTTTTCTCCCTTTGGTTACTTGCTCTTGGGAGATCGGTGGCTTGGAAAAATGACTACTCTCCTGCATTAGCTACCAAAAATATAAAACACAATTAACCACTTTTGTCCACTAGTTATTTTTAATCATAAGTTAGATTTTTTATTAGAATAAATATAACTTATAATTTTTAAGTTATTTTTGTTTTGTAATTGAATTCCTAAAAAGGTTAAACTTTCCGGTGTGTAATTTCTAATTTGTATTATTGAAAAATACTGGCAATTTTGTGTTATATTAGTCGAAAATTTGATTAAATTTAAGTTTTGTATTTTATTTAAATTTAAGTTTTTTATTTTATTAAAATTTTTCAAACCTGTAAAGTGTAAACCGCAGTGAACCGCACCATACCACACCGCATTTTTGTGGTGTGGTTTATGCGGTTTTTGAGGGTACGCGGTGCGGGTGCGGTTTGGAAATTTGATCAAACTGCATGCGCGATTCGGTCTGCGGTTTGAGGAAAAAACCGCACCGACCGCGCTCACCCCTACAACTAATGCACCAATGTTGCCTAGGGGTGTTCTTGTTGGAGTTGTTTTTTAATTTGTTTTATTAACATTTTCTCAATTCCAAGTGCCTAGGGCCTTGGTCTCAAATCATTTCTATTTTTTAAGTTCTATTCTAATTTTAGTTCTGGGGCTTGTCCTTGAGCTATTAATGACAAACTAGTTCAATTGAAATTATTCAAGTCGTGTGTCTTCTTCTTCTTAACCTTTGTTCTTCATTTTTTGCAACATGATCAACCATGTTCTTAAGATGAGCTGCGACAATAAGTTAATCAAAAATGGAAACAAAAAAAAAGAAGATAAAAAAGAGGGGGAAAGAAAGAGGGGGAAAAATATGGAAAAATGTGGAGGTAAGCGATAAAACTAAATGTGTTGACGCTAACGGGATTAACACAAAACTAATAGAACCGCATAAATTATGTTAATTTAGTATACATTATACACAAACAGTAGTTCAACCACACAAAACACAAATGTCTGATATTTGGCCATACAAGATGCAACTGACTCTTAAAATAATCGACAACACACATCAATAATTTGGTGAAGAAGAGGCTCCGCAGTCTGCGGATATATATTGTCTTGAAAAAGAATTAAAAAAAGGTGCTTCCGTAAAAATGTTTAGTTTTGAACATAATTCTTCATGATTTGCAAGATATTTAATATTTAATGTTCTTTCAACCCTTAAATGGTACAGCCACGTACTGCTGAGACTCTACACAAGTCACCATTACAATTTTGTACACAATCCAAACTTATGGGTTTGGATTGACCTTTCCCATGCCCGAACACGAAATTACATACATAAATATTTTTGTCGGTTTTGGATTTATCCTTGAATACACAACACGAAATAGAAATATATGAAATAAATATTATACAAATTTAGAAAAATTATAAGAAAAGATGTCGTGAAATTCTATTTTATATATAATTTTTACAAAGATAGATATAAAATAGTTTTATATTTAAATTTTACAAGACTTGATCACACTTAATTCTTTTTAAGTTATGGACACAAAACTCAACTAGTAAAAACTTAATATTTAAATATTTCTTTAATCTATATTTACTTCTATTTATAATCTAAAATTGTATGAAACGTGACACAAAACATACACGAAATGAAGGTACACAAGACGAAACGAATCATTAACATGTCAGATTAGGCATTCATGACATTAAACACAAAAATATATGAAACGAACGAATTGCTCTAATAAAAAGCAATATCTAACCAATACAATGCAAAATTAAATTCCACCATCAAAATGCTAAATTTGAAAAAACTCAGTCGGAGACTTTGCAATTTACTCATAAAAAGTATTTACACGCTATGATCAGGGAATACACCTCAGGTTAACCTGCTTTTAAGTTGGTATATGTATTAACTTCTTACTCAGAATTTACCCCAGATAAAGAAACAGCAATCTATAAAAACGCACAAAGAATTTTTATGTGATGCAATTTTACAATAAAAGAAAAGATTATCCTGCTAAGGTTTGTACATAAATATGTCATACCTGAAATTTCGACATGGTCTACTTAATTGTAACATAACGATTTGTCCCATGTCTCGCCCAGTACTCTCTAAGATCTAGAGGCATGCTAAGATCATGCCCTTGTTCTGCTGCATGATTAAGCGATCTAGCAAAGACGCTTCCACTCATTTTTCGTCCACCAACTCGAGAATGGCGCTTGTTATCCATCCGCGGTAGTGGATGTACTGACAGGTTAGTGGTGCAACAAGAAGACTGCCAGCCTCCATTTCCCCACTTGTAACATTGTCGCTGCACTCCAGTGCATGAGCAAACTGGTGTAGGCATAGTGGAGGAATCAAAATTTATCTGATTCGTCAGACCAAGATTTTGGGTATCACACTCAGATTTAAACTCATATTTGGAGACAGGTCTATTCAACTTTTCACAAATTTTCTTTAATTTTTGTGGTGAGAATAGTGCCTTGGTTTGAACAGATTCCACTTGTTTTGTTTGTCTTGTCTTGCACACCTTTACAGCTGGAAATGGAATTGCTTGTACTGAAAATGAGTCGGTCATTTTCATTTTTTGGGAAGCTTGAACAGGTTTATATCCTTGTTTTTTTCTTACCGGGCACATTCGCCTAGAGCTACGCTGGATACCACAGGTACTGTTCATGGTGCTTTCTTGAAACCGTAAGGCAGCAATGGCGTTATCTCGTTCCCTTACAGCATTATCTCGTTCAGTCATAGCTGCATCGCGCTGCTGGATTATTGCATCCCGTGCATCTATTGCAGCCTTCCTTTCTAAGATAGCTCTTTCTCTTTCTGCAAAAGCAGCATCCCTCTCAGCAGCGATGTGCATAATCTTCCTATGCATAAGAAACGCATTTTGATCTTTCAACTGATACTGGGGCATATTCCACTAAAAACAGCATAAATTTTATCAGCAAGTAAGCAAATGAATCAATAATGAGTGACAACAGTAATCAAGAACTGAACACATTCTACATTTTCTTGAAAGCTGTTGAACTTGTTACCACCTGAGTGTAAGCCCCTCTGTAACATTCAATACTTTGTCTCCCATTTTCAAGGCCACCTTCATCCATGTATGGTCCACCAAGCTATCGGTGCAGGAAGATACAAAATCAACTAATCTTTGAACATATTACTAAATAAATGGCATCTTTCACTTTTTTGCCCCAGTAGAATTCCTTTCATCAAATTAGAAATTAAAGCTCGAGTTAGATTGCAACAGGTGATGGAAGTCCATAACAGAAAAGGAAGTAATATCAAATTTAAAGTTTAGTACACGACATGAAACTAAAACTGCAGAAGCCAGTAAAACTATTATCCGATCAATTGACAATGCATCTTAAAGAAAGTAAGGTTTAGCTATCTTACTTACCATACATTTTAAAAACTGAATTGAAACAACTACCAAAATAACAACACCTAGAGGAGTCGATGGAATAATCATCATCTGGAAAATCCCAAGATCAAGCCAAACCATATATATAAATTCTAAGTAAAAACTTCATAGGTACCTACACACATGGCTACAAGGTCCTGACAATCAATACCGTGCAAGGAAAGAATAAAAGTACGAACAAACTGTTAACTAAGATTGCAAACTCCTTGGTAACTGTCTTAAGTCCAGAGTAACAATAATGACCTCAGTGCCAAAATTGCATTAGCCTATATCTTGGTTAGACCAAGACCAAGTACGGTAGTAAGTAGATAGCAGCAGGAATAAACAAAATATAAGAGTAACATGAGAACTGAAATTCTTAATATGCATGAATAAGGCACTTTTCCATCATGATTCTAAAAAGATAGGAATTGTCCAGCTACTATGAGATATGTAGCTCTTTGAGGCATAACTACAGAATTAAATACGCAAAAGTTAGCCTAATAATTGCTGCTAGAAGCAGTTGTAACTAAATCTGCACATGAGAATCTTATGTTAGAACTGTGTGATCCGTGTATGTACTCTGTCAGAGGCCTCATACAACGAAGAGGCTATAATTATCTCCAAGAGACTCTTAGTTCACTCCTTACAAATGAAAAGAAAAAATTGCTCCTGGTAACTTAGTGTGTGTCTATCTCCATTAAAACTCCTTATTTAATTTTTAATTTTTATTATTCAAGGTACTCTTTATCAATAAAAACAATTCAACATTCTCTCCTCAAGTTGTAACTTCATAGCCTAAATAGTGAGTCTCTTGAAAAATCTCTGAGGATATGCAGAATATATAGAAAATTCTTCTTTATTGGATCAACTAAGATAAACCTTTCTTTACAAAGTACAAGTATTTTAAGTCTTTAACAACTTTTCTTTTTAGGTAATTACTGAATAACGCAAACAGAGATGAAGAAGTGATGCTAAATAAGTGAAACTAATCTTCATGATTGCTAGTAGAAGCATTCCTAGTTTGATCTACACATAGGAATCATATGTCAGTACTTTTTAAATAGTGAACGTAATTCATTAAAGCACGCATACAACAACGAAGATGTTTATGTAGACATAATATATAAAATTAACACAGTCTTTATTTAGACAAAATAAAACTACTTCTCTACATAGTACAAGTTTAAATAGTTTCAACAATAATGCTTTCTAGGTAATTTTGGAATCAAGGAAAAATAGAGATGAAGAGATGAGGCTAATGCACACTGGATGTGTACAAAAGGCAATACGGAAGGAACATATATATAGTTTCTGTTCACAAACAAATAGGATTATCAGGATCACTAAGGTTACCAAAGAGTCTCTCTCTCTCACTCTCGCTATCCCTCTCTCCCCCTCCCCCTCCCACTCACCCTCTCCCCCCCCTCTCTCTCTGTGAAAACTTAGATATACTTCACTTAGTAGTAAAAACTTAATCGTTCAATTGCTGCTTAGAACAATCTCAAGACGAAGCACCGTTTCATAACTCCTTTTTCTATGTTTTTGAAGCATTCTTATTTCAACATCATTTCTTTAACAATTCATTGCATCATTATTTTCTCGCAACACAGATAGCACTCAAAAAGAGTGAATTCACTTATTATTACATTAAATTTGCAAATTTTATAGTCCTGCCACATCATACAGCATAAATCTTGATACATAATTCCAAAAAACACAATCATCTAATAACCCACCATTAATCCCATTATAAAGATCCTATATTTAATTAAACCCTCATCTAAAATAACCAACATCAACTAATTAACATTTAAAAAAATAACACATAGAAATCTAGCTACAGAAAAAAGATAGACATTGAATAAAAGAATAGGGGGCTTCAATTAAGGTAGAAAAGAGTAAATTTATCAGCAACATGGGTATTTTAATAGTTATAACAAACAATATACATTCAACACATTTATATAAGTCAGAGTGCGAGTAACGAATGCTTTGACTGAGAGAAAAATAAATACTTACAGATGACCCACAAGATTTGTACTGTATTCGTTCTCCTTCTACTAATACAAGTCTAGAACTCAACGCGTTTGGCTTCCGAACAGCGAGCGAGAGAGAGAGAGAGAGATTTCCTTTTATTTAGAGAGAAAATATGGAGTATACACTTTTCGTTTTACTCCATCAAGCCTTTCCTCGGGTTATTTTACAATTTATCTATTATTATTGTTATTTTAAAATTATAAATTTATTATTTTTACTTTTTCCTGAAAAACTTTTGTTAAGTAGGTAAATTTCATTTGTAAATGTTTGCAATTAAAATTAATTCTTAAAATAAAATTTTATAATTATCAATATACTACTCCGTCCCTCTTATTTCTTTATAATTTTTTTCACATTCTTGACACGCATGACACGCATTAAAGGCAAATATAAATTATATTTCCGTAATTTATTTTTAAAATTTTCTTTTTTGTATATAAGTTTTGAGCATTATATTTTTATTTAAAAGAAAAAAATTTAAAAAAAGTTTATACAACTACATTTAATAAAAGCATTAAAGTGCGTGTCGAGCCCCCGTCCCCCGATGTAAAGAATTGTGGGGAGGGAGGGAGTACTTATATAAAGGAAAATTAGAATATGAATCAAATTCTACCGCAGAATCCAAATTTTAAATAGACTATCCGAATTTAAAACATATAAACATATTTTTTGCATCATTGGGTATGTTTAAAAATGCTTTCAAGATATAATATATAAATATTTTCAAAATATAGTACATAAACATGATAGTTTACATGTGCAATTCTGTTGAAACTCTAATTAATACTATAAATAAGGTAAAATACTACACCTGAACTATACGTAAATTATATCCTTATTACATTATTATCTATACTATATACTATATGTCACGCCCCAAATATTTACAAAAGACAATATACGAGTAATTATATTAGTTAACAAAAGGAAGTAAATACATTTGAATCCAAAATCTTACAGTTTAGGGTTTGGAACAGCCCAACACTATTAACTAATACAACCTGATTTCAATATCAAGTCCTCACACAAAATCACTAACTACCTGAGCTCGAACATACGAATCGGCATCACAAGTCTTACGTGTTGTCTGCTTGAATCTAACCATATCTGCTAGCTGTAATATCAGGGTAAGCAAGTAGTGAGCCAAATGCTCAACAAGCGCTATAATATACATAAACAAGAATAAAACATTAACAATGGAATTGAAAGATTCAACAATATAGTATCAAGAGATAAACTTTCAGGATGATGGCATCTTTTATTTGTAACAAAATAATTAAAAACCATTTCTTTATCAAAACCATTTTATGACGCTACGGATTACAGCCGGTGATCAGCCGCGAAATAATCCCGAACCTCGCTGGGTTCTAGAACATTAATGGGATCTCTAGGCAACTTTTAAGCCTGCAAATTAAGAGCGGAAAGGACTTGCGTCTCAGTCCAGATCCACTATCTAAAGAAAATATTTGTCCCCCTTTGGGACTGGAAATCTAAATTTTAACTTTTTATTTTAAAAACAGATGCCAAGTGACGGTTAATTCCCTAAACAGTGAGCATCTTTATCAAGGGTTCTAGATCAATTTTGAAGCATGGGGAATAGGTCCACTAAATTTCAAGGCCATGATCAACTAGACTATACTTTATCAAGGGAATTGCAAGGTTTCTATTCATAAGGAATTTGACAATGAGATTTAGCAGGGTTATCGGATAGTATGAAGGAACTAAGTCAAACTGGGTTCAAGGTAATGGTTCCAGATAAGACATAGGTATTGAAAAATAAATAAGGTGAGCATCAGTTCAAAGTATAACAGGGCATCATGTTTTAGGGGTAAGAATAGGGTTATCAAGCAATCTTGAACGACTTTTAAGGGATAGCTGACTTTTAGGTATCAAGATAAGGTTACTAAGTATAACTTGCACAGGGTTCCACAACACAATTACTTGGTATATTAGCATGGTATGACTTTTGAATTACTTGTATAGAAATCTCCAAGCAAAGTTAAACTACTTGCAATAGATACTTGAGGGTTCATGGCATTTGCATATAATACGAAAGATAGATTAAAACCACTTGGATCATATATAAAAGCTGGGCTAACACTATCTTGCAGTATAAACAAAAAGGTAGGTTAAAACACTTGCCTTGAGAAAGGCTTGACTTGATTGGCAGGTGGGAGCAACTAGAGCTTCACTCGACTTTAATGGCAAGTTTACCCTCGTCTCGAGAGCCTACAGAAAATAATAATATCCTCATTATAATATATACTCACTAACTCAACCTAATTATAAACCGAAATTACGCACATTGGCACTTAGGCCTATATACACATAAACGCTTATAATTACCTTATAAGCATAATAATTCACATAGCCACTCATGTTCACATAGCACATTTAAGTACATAATAATATATCCATACACACTATATTGCATCACTAGGCTTGGATGATCTCACTCCACTTACTCAAGTCACTTAGTTATGCTAAACTAGCCAAAACTCTTAATATCATCCTCATGTCTCGAAGTGCCTTTTCTAAACCATCAAGTTCTTATGGACCCTGACTTAGTCCTTACACTCTACTGACCTCATACTATCTTACAACTATGGTGGTCAACCTAGGCCTCACTCATAAGTGCCCTAAAACTGATGGTTAAGTGATTTTGCTCATTATAGTGATTTCAGGGTGACACCAATGGGTTTATGAGTACAATTGACACCCTTACACTTCAATTTTACCTCTCAAACTTCTACACTAGACTATTCTGACCATAAGGCAACTCTCAAACTTGGTGTGGCTCGAGGGCCTAGCTTGGGCCTACCTGGGCCTAAGTTTAAAGTCCAATGTTCCCCTATTTTCTGGACAGAAAAGTGTCCTGATTTGCACTAACTTATGACACATGATTCTAACTCAATTATTATGAACTATGGCTGGAAAAACACCTCTGACACTCCCTCTAACTAGGGTTAACCAAGGCCTAGTGAGGGCCTACCCATGACATGGTCAAAACTCCTCATTTCTAAGTTGCAACAAAATTGTCCCATGCTGGACAGATTCTAAATTTTGGTGTGTGCACCTCACTAGATGGTTGGGTTTCTTTATTTGTGACTTCTAGACTCAATTATACCCTAAGTCTTAACTCCACATGGCGTGGGCCTAACAATGCCTAAGAAATGCCCATTCAAAATCAACACAAAACTCACATGCAAATCTGGAAAAAATTTCAGGATTCTATCCTAGCCTTTCCACCTTAACTCCCCCTTTAAAACCATGAATTAAATCTCAATGAAGGAAAATTTACTACTATAAGACTCTAAACTAAGGCCTCAACCAATAATAGAGATCATCCATGCCCTATAGTACCAACATGCAAAATAAAACTTAACATGCAACTCAAGATGATCACTAAATCAAGTTCGACTAAACAAGAGGGTTATTAGCACATAAATTCCACTTAAAATACTTAACTACTTCAAAAGATCATGCACACTACCTTTTAACAACTAAGATCAAACATAATATCAAGGAAAAAATTCGTTTTAAGCACATATAAGGTCGAATTTAACACAAACTAAGCATGCCTGTACATTTTCGAAAAGAAGAGCATATATAACATGATTATACTTGAAAATAATGCCCTATCTCTAACATGCAAAGTAGAATATGACTTTACAACTAAATATCAGTAGCATGCTGTTAGATATATTTGAGATGTCATGTCTAATATATTGTGTTTAGTTTCAGAATTTAATATCAGGACTTACTGGAAATCAGGACTTACTGAAGTCAGAACTTAAGGTCGTCAGGATTTATATCAGGACTTAAGTGCAGAAACTTCAGATAAGGAAAGCAGCTGATTAACAGGAAAGGATCGTGACTAAAATAATAGAAGATATGCATGGAGAGTTAGAAGACTAGAAGATTTGTAGAAGATAATATCTGATTGATACATTTTAGGAGACAGAATTATATTCCATGTCAATTAGAAGATATCTTGTAACTGTGTACTATATAAACACAGCTTAGGGTTTACACTATATGTGTTATCATTCACGAGGAAGATTATACATTGCAACCCAGCAGCTCTTAGTGATATTGTTCATCACTGAGAGAGAAGAATTGTTCTATTGTAACAGAGTTTATTATATTGAATATACTTGATTACTATTACATACTTGTGTTCGAAATCGATTTAATTGTATAAACACTATATTCAACCCCCTTCTATAGTGTTGTGTGACCAAACAAGTGGTATCAGAGCCTCTCTGTTGATATACAAACAGTGAGATCCAGTTTACAATCATGTCTGAAGAAATACAAACCCCAACTAAGCCCACCAAAACTCAATATACTCAAAACAATCAAACCCACAGTCGATATGAAACCATTAGGGTTCCCATACTGAGAGCATCTGAGTATCCTATATGGAAGGTAAATATGGTTATGTTTCTAGAAGCCACAGATCCAGAATACCTTGATAGAATTAATGATGGACCATATAAGCCTACCAAGCTTTCTGTTGCAGTTGCTGATCAACCATCAAAGATGATACCAAAAGAGAAAGGTGATTACACAGCTGAAGACATCTCATCTATTGCCAAGGATGCAAGGGTAAGGCATCTGCTGCATAGTGCAATTGACAATGTCTTGTCAAACAGGATAATTGGATGCAAGACTACAAAGGAGATATGGGATGCTTTGGAGACAAGATGCCAGGGAACTAATGCAATCAAAAAGAACCGGAAGACTATACTCACTCAAGAGTATGAGCACTTTGACTCAAAAGCTGATGAGTCATTAACTGATTTATATGACAGGTTTGCCAAACTCTTGAATGATCTATCACTGGTGGACAAGGAATGTCAACTTGAAGATTCAAATCTAATATTCCTTTTAGCTCTTCCTAAAAATTGGGATTTGAAGTCTACTACCATAAGAGATAACTATGACCTTACTGAAACTACTCTTGATGAAATTTATGGTATGCTCAAGACTCATGAACTTGAGATGGATCAAAGGAGCAAAAGGCATGGAAGAAAGTCAAAGACAGTTGCTCCTAAAGCTGAGGAGGAATCTCCTAAAGTGATTGTCTCAAAGAGGGGCAATGGAAAAGCTCTCATCATACAGTCTTATTCAGAGTCATCATATTCTGATAATGATGATTCAGAATCTGAAAATTTATCTAAACTGGATGTTGATACAGAGATGATGCAACTGTATGCTCGTATGGTGAAGGGTATCACAAAGATAGCCTAAAAAAAATTCAGAAAGGGCAAGAAAATTTCCAGGAAAGGTGGAAGTTCTGAAAAGAAAGGGTTCAGAAAGTCTGTTGGCAAAGGAGGAAAGTCTGAAAGAGGAGACAACTCAAATTTCAAGTGCTACAATTGTGGTGAAAGAGGCCACATCTCTCCTGACTACAAGAAAGAATAAAATGATAAAGGTCAGGCACTTATCACAAAGAAGAAAAACTGGGCGGACACTTCAGATTCTGAAGATGAGGAGAACTATGCCTTGATGGCAAATGCTGATAGCAGTACTGATGTTGCTGAATTGAAGGTACCTTAATCAACTTTTGGTTTTTATATTGATGATATTTCTGAGCTAAGATAATATCTTAAAACCATGTTCATTAGTTTTAGAGATCAAACTTTAACAAATGAAAGATTAAAATCTGAAAGTCTTGCTCTTAGAAACTGAAATGACTATTTAGAAAAAGAGTTAGTTATGTTCCATCAAACTCAGAAAGAAAGAGATGAGGCTTTGTATGTTAGAGATGAAGTGCTAAAATTGAATAAATCTCTTAAATCTGAACTGGAAAAGGAAAAGGAGATAATCAAAACTTGGACTAACTCTGGAAGAACAACTCAGAAAATCTTAGAAAATGGAATTGGAAAGAAGGACTGGGTTATCTAGATGATAAAGAAGAAGAGGAAAATGTGTCATCTAAACCAAATTTTACCAAGAAAGCTGAAAAGCCTAAAATTAATCCTGTCAAGTTTGTGTCAAATTATGATAAGTTAAAATCTGAAAAGGGGATAGACTCTAAAATAGAAGTCAAAGAAAAGTCAACTTCTGACAAATCAAAACAAGATAAAATCAGCTAAAGTAAACATAGGTTTAATGACAAAGAAGTAGCTTAAGCATAAGCTGAAAGAGATAAGAAATATGAACAAGGTAAAGAAAGCTAAGAAAAATAGGAAGGGAAAGGAAGATGTGAATAAAAGCAATTATTATATGCCGGTTCCTAATGCTCCTAGAAAGAAATGCTATAACTATGGAAACTCTAACCATCTTGCTTCTTTTTGTAGGAAAAATAAAAATATAAACTCTTTAACTCCTAGATCAGGAGTTAAGAGTCAGTCTGTTAGGTTTAAACCACAAAATCCTTGTTTTCATTGTGGTAGTTTATGGCATTCTATTTATACTTGTAAGGAATATCATAGTTTGTACTATGATTATTATCAAATAAAACCTTCTTTGAAGAAAGTTAGTGTAATTCCTTCTAGTGTAAATTCTGATGCAAAGTCTGATATAAATTCTGATAAGAAGCAAGTTAGCATAAACTCTGAAATTAAATCCGCTGCAAATGCTAACAAACTTAAAAAGGCCAAAGGATCCAAGCAAGTTTGGGTCTTTAAAACTAACCAATAGTGGTCTTTCTGATTGCAGGGCAACATGAAAAATATCCTAGTTCTGGACAGTGGATGTTCAGGACATATGACTGGAAATAAAGCCCTGCTATCAGACTTTGTGGAGAAAGCTGACCCATGAGTTTCTTATGGAGATGGCAACATGGGAAAAACTCTGGGATATGGCAATATCAATCTTGGGAATGTCATAATTCAATCAGTAGCTCTTGTGTCAGGACTTAAACACAATCTGCTAAGTGTGAGTCAAATCTGTGACAGAGGTTATCATGTGGATTTCTTTGAAGAACACTGTGAAGTTGTAAGTAATTCTTCAGGCAAAATGGTTCTGAAAGGTTACAGACATGGTAACATATATGAAGCCAGACTTTCAACAAGTTCTGATGATTCTGCAATCTGTCTGTTAAGCAGAGCATCAATTGAAGAAAGATGGAATTGGCATAAGAGACTCTCTCATTTAAATTTCAACAACATCAATGAGCTAGTAAAGAAAGATCTTGTGAGAGGACTGCCAAAATCAGTATTTGCTCCTGATGGCCTTTGTGATTCATGTCAAAAGGCAAAACAAAGAAAATCTTCATTCAAGAACAAAACTGAATCCTCAATTCTTGAGCCTTATCACTTACTGCATGTTGATCTATTTGTTCCAGTCAATGTTATGTCCATTGCAAAGAAGAAATATGCTATGGTTATAGTGGATGAGTTCACAAGATACACTTGGGTGTATTTTTTGCACAAGAAGAATGAAACTGTATCTACTCTAACTGATCATGTCAAACAGCTGGATAAGTTGGTCAAAGATTCTGTTATAATAATAAGAAGTGATAATGGCACTGAGTTCAAAAATTCAATCATGGAAGAGTTCTGCAAAGAGCATGGAATAAAGCAGGAATTTTCTGCACCTGGAACTCCACAGCAGAATGGAGTTGTAGAAAGAAAGAACAAGACTCTCATTGAAGCTGCACGAACTATGCTTGATGAAGCAAATCTACCAACCTACTTTTGGGCTAAAGCTGTGCAGACTGCTTGTTTTACACAGAATGCTACACTCATAAACAAGCATGGAAAAACACCATATGAGATGGTGAAGAAAAAGAAGCCAAATCTGAAATACTTTCATGTATTTGGATGCAAGTGTTTTGTTCTTAAGATTCATCCTGAACAACTGTCAAAATTTGATCTAAAAGCTGATGAAGGAATTTTTGTTGGATATCCACTTTCCACAAAAGCCTTCAGAGTCTACAATTTAAGAATAAGGGTTGTCATGGAATCTATCAATATATCTTTTGATGATAAAAAGATTATTGGACTTGAAGATTTCAATGATCATGATCAGCTGAGATTTGAAAATGAAGATTTAAATTCTGATTCTGTAAATTCTGATGACCTAAATCCTGATCCTGTAAGTTCTTACGGGTTAAACTCTGATGTCATTGAAACTGTGGTAATTACTCCAAGGGAAAATGCACCTGTTCAGGGGGAGAAAGCTAATGAACATACCACATCTCAAGACTCTCAAGAAGCATCAGAACTTGTCACTGGCTCTTCAAGTTTTGATTCATCAAGTTCTGATGAGGCAAATTCTGATAATTCTGGAAACTCTGATTCTTCAATTCCTGAAGGATCCAACTCAAATTCGGAAATTTCAGAGAGCATAACTTCAGGGGGAGCATCAGAAAATGCTGATGGAGACAGCATGGATCATGGGGAATGATCCAGTTCTAGAGATCAACTTCCATTTGTAAGGAAGTGGACCAAATCACACACACCTGACTTAATAATTGGAGATCCTGAAGCAGGTGTCAGAACTAGAACAACAACAACAAATGAATGTCTCTATCATTCCTTTCTATCTCAGACTGAACCAAAGAAAGTGGATGAAGCTCTTCAAGATGCTGATTGAGTACAAGCAATGCAGGAAGAGTTAATTGAATTTGAAAGAAATAAAGTCTGGACCCTAGTGCCAAGACCAAAGAACAGATCAATTGTTGGCACAAAATGGGTGTTCAGAAACAAAACTGATAGTGATGGCATAATTACAAGGAACAAATCAAGGCTACTTGCTAAAGGTTACTCTCAACAGGAGGGTATTGATTATGGTGAAACATTTGCTCCAGTTGCTAGATTGGAAGCCATAAGAATCTTTTTGGCTTATGCTGCTCACAAGAAGTTTAAAGTCTTTCAAATGGATGTGAAAAGTGCTTTTCTCAATGGAGAATTGGAAGAAGAGGTATATGTTGAACAACCTCCAGGCTTTGTAGATCCAAAATTTCCAAATCATGTCTACAGGCTTGACAAAGTACTTTATGGCCTTAAGCAAGCTCCAAGAGCATGGTAGGAGACTCTAGCTCAATTCCTTCTGGAAAGTGGATTTACCAGAGGCACAATTGACAAAATTCTGTTCTACCTCAACCATGGAAAGGACTTACTTTTGGTACATATATATGTTGATGATATCATTTTTGGTTTTACAAATGCCAAACTCTGTGAAAGGTTTACAAAGCTAATGTAGTCAAGATATCAAATGAGTATGATGGGAGAACTTAGCTATTTTCTGGGACTTCAAGTCAAGCAAAATGAAGAAGGTACTTTCATAAATCAATCCAAGTACATCAGAAATTTACTCATGAAATTTGGAATGCAAGACTGTTCAACTGCATCCACTCCCATGGCCACTGCAACCAAGTTAGATAAAGATACTTGAGCAACAGTAGATATTACTAACTACAGAGGTATGATTGGCTCTTTACTCTATTTAACTGCAAGTAGACTTGATATCATGTATGCTACCTGTCTTTGTGCAAGATTTCAAGCTGATCCAAGAGAACCTCATCTAATAGATGTGAAAAGAATTTTCAAGTACCTCAAGGGTATAGCTGATTTAGGATTGTGGTATCCTAGAGAATCAGATTTAAGCTAATAGGTTACTCAGATGCAGATTTTGCAGGATGCAAAATAGACAGAAAAAACACTAGTGGAAGCTGCCAATTTCTTGGAGGAAGTTTGGTTTCTTGGTTTAGCAAGAAACATAAATCAATTTCCATATCAACTGCAGAAGCAGAATATATTGCTGCAGGAAGCTGTTGTGCACGGATTCTTTGGATGAAGAATCAGTTACTGGACTATGGGTTAGAATTTTCTAAAATACCCATTTACTGTGATAATCAAAGTGCTATTGCTATGACAGGTAATCCAGTTCAACACTCACTGACAAAGCACATCAGCATTAGGTACCATTTCATAAGGGAACATGTGATGGAAGGTACAGTGGAATTGCATTTTATCCCAACAGATCAACAACTAGCAGATATCTTCACAAAACCACTATGTGAAGCTACTTTTACAAGACTGGTAAATGAACTTGGAATGGTTTCAGGTTCTTTCTCAAAATCTGCTTAGTTTTTACTCTCATGCATCAGACTTTATGATTAGTGTTTATATATTGTCTTATCTTTATGTAATCTGTGCTTAAATTGTAATATATTAAATACTGATTGTTATCTGATGTGATTCTATATACTCTGATAGTGTTTTGAATGTTCTGTGACTATTCAATCCAATGAGGATTATTTGTTAGATGTTGACTTAGTAGTCTTTAACAACCTGTGTATCCCATGTTTGAATTAGTTATTTATATGGAAATCCATAACACAAGCAAACTCTGATTTTGATCTTAGTCAAATTTACTTTGTGTATCTTATTACTAAGTCATAAACTAGATTTGTTCTTCTCATCTGTCAAATTCTGATGTCAGTAAATCTTAAGGATGAACTACATGCTTGATAAGCCTCACTTATCTAAAGAAAGAAAAAGAAAAGAAATTGAAGTCAGGTACTCCTTTGAGATCTAGAGTAAATATGTGAAAGGGAAGACCCAAGTGCATTGCTGGTATTAAGTTATATGCATTAGAAAAGCAAATAAATTTTTCTTGGTGACTTTCCACATTCTCTGATTACTGGAGAAATACTCTGATAATAGCATAAATTCTGATAGCAGTTGTGACTCATTTACACTGAGAAGCCACTGTAAAAAGAATGTCAAAAGATGCATAAAATGAGCACAAACAGTTGAGGGGGACTCTTGCATAAATTTATTCTATAGCAGACTTCAAAATTAAAGACATATTTTAAGCCCTTTTCTTAGTTATGCCTTATTTCTAAGATATACTGAAGTTTATCAGGCTTTAATCATTTTCTGATCATTTGCAAATACACACACTCTCACTCCATATGAATGTTAAAAATTACCATGGTGATTAAGTTGTTTTTGACAAACAGTTAAGTATTATTTACATAAATTCTGAGGACAAGTTCTGATGAAAGTTCTAATGATTAAACTCTGAAGAAACCAGTCAGTATTTTTATGAAGAATCACAGAAACATACATTCACTTTTTGAGTACATAAGCCATGTTCTGATGACCGTTAAATTTTGATAATAGTCCAGTTCTGATGCAAATCCCGATGGAAACTCTGATGCTTACGTGGCATTATTTAATTACTTGGCTTATTTTTAGTATTTACTGTAACGGTTATATTTTGTTAGAAAATGAATATGTGAGATAAAAACAGTGATAATCATTTGGTTAATGGGTTGCCTGTTGGTTTTTGCATATGCATGTGTGCAATAATGACTGCTTATTTCACGTGCCCACTAACTACTGCTTTGACTATTTACTGGATGACATGTGTAAAGTGTATGTTTTACTTCCAAAAAGAGCCGTTGAGGGCAAAGAGTATAAATATTAGAGACAAAAGATTACCCAAATATTTTACTTTCTCTCTTTCTTACTCTCTTATTTCTTTTATTCTCTCTCTCTCTTTTACTCTCTATTTTCTGACGGACTTTCATACAGGCATTTTAACAAACATCTTGTGAACACACATTTTCTCACTTATTTCTTTACAGAAATGGCACCCAAAGATCTAATCTATGATGGAGCCAAGTTTGTTCCTAATAACTACATGGCTACTCTTTCTAAGGACGAGGCTCCTTCAGAACTTCATTTCGTCCAAGACTTTCTTGCTCGAAGTGAAATAGGCTATGCACTGACCCAACCCCAGGTACTCTCAGGCAAGCAAATACTGGAGTTTTGGAGGATATGTGTTTATGATGATGGTGGAAAAGCTAGGTCCCCAAGTATTATCTTTACAATAGGGGAGGATGAGCATGTGGTGACCTTGTCAACTATTCGACAAGCACTATATTTTCCAGAAGATTGCACTTTCAATTCAACAGTTGAGGAGCCAGCTCTTCAACAAATGATGACAAATCTGGGCTATGAAAAGTCTTTGGAAAAGCTGGGACAATTGAAGAGACCCAACATCAGGAAGGAGTGGAGTTTTTTCTTTGATTGTATTACAAAATCTTTCGCCAACAAGTGCTCAAACTTTGATGCTATACCCATAATGAGTCAGCAAATCGGGTATGCCCTTTTGAATCAAACACATTTTGATTATGCAAGTGTTATTTTAGGGTTTATTGGTGATAAGATGAAAGAAGATAGAATATAGTCTATTTTGCTAGATTCTGTCAACTTATTTATAATTTATGTTGTCCTGATTCACCATAAAACTTTAGTGAGACAATTGAACCCTTTAAGTTACACAAAAGGGCTTTCACTGACTTATTATCTATTGATAATAAGAAGACTGTACTAAGACCCCTACAAATTCTTCAGTCTGTTAAACAATTCTTAGTAAATGCTGATCCTCACACATACAGTACCATATATCCTGATGTAGCACCATCTCAACCTCCATCATCACCTACAACCAATACATAACCAGCTCAATCCTCTCAACCTCAACTACAGCCTACCATCAGAACTTATTTCCAACCTGCACAATCTTCTCAACCACAACCATCTGCTACAACATCAAGACCCAAACCTTCAAAAGCAAAATCTGTTCCTAAATCTCCACCAAGGAGAAGAAGGATGATTCTAAGGGATGTGTCTGATGAAGAAGAGGAACAAGTCCAGGTTCATGCATCAGAACCTATGACAGTAGAAGCTGAAAATGTAATTTTTTAGAAGGAGGTAGAAGCTGAAGGGTCTGAAATTCAGAAAAGTAAAAGATCTGCAAATTCTGATGCAGATCATGTTTCTCCATCATCCAGGAGATCAAAGAAAATGAGAGCAAAAAGGCATAGGGTACAATCTCAATTTGAGGATGCTACAGAAGCCGAGGAAGGGGATCAGGAATCTCTGATCTCATCAAGACCAATAGTGATTGGAGTTTTGCCACCTCCACCTCAAGCTCAGGACACTTTTCCAGACACAGTGATCACACCTCCTGTCTTTCCTATCAAAAAAAAATATTCCAGTTGAAGATTCAGGATTAAGTCCTGAAATTGACCTTCATAGGCTGATCATTCCTTCTGTCCTGTTTCTGGAAGCTCCACAAGGACAAGTGACAATTACACCTTTTTCTCCAATAAATGCTGAAGTTCCAAATACTCCAATTCTGGATGTGGAAACAGATGAAGTTGTACCAGAATCTCCAACAACCACACACACACTTGTGCTGTCAGAAGATGAAGAGTTTCTTGCAAGTTCTGGAGAGTCAGCTCCACCTCCACTTAACACACCAGCTCAAGTTCTTGGAAATGAGGCATTGATTAAAAAGTTTGTTGAACAAGATGCTCCTGTTCCATGGGAAGAAACTCATAGAGGAGTTGAATGGACCAAGACATGGAATGAATCTGATTTTGTTCCAAGCTCCAAAGTTCTATCAGAACATATTGCTAAAGCTGATGAGTTGATGACAAACTCTGACTTTAAAGCTCAACTTAAAGTCATAGCTCTCAGTACTAAAAGCCTTCAAGGTCAACACTCCATTACTCATGCTAAGGTTGATAAGCTACAGGAAAATGCTGATAAGCTGGACCTGATGATCAAGATGGACAAGAACAGGTTTATCAGACCTATTCATGAGAAAGTAGAGGCAATTGAGAAGGTTCAAGAAAAGCAACATGCCCAACTGATTGAGGTCCTGCAGAATCAAGCCTCTCAACAAGCTCAACTGAATGAAATTCAATCTTCAGTAGAACTTCTTCTATCTTTACTCCTACCAGATGATGCCAAAAAGGGGGAGAAGGTAATGAAGTCCAAATGCTCAACTAGTCAAGTACTGAAGAAAAAGTATGATAAAGAAGATGACCAGGGAAACCCTAGCAAGGGCAAGGGTCAAGGGCAAAACAACAATGTTTCTTCAAGGAAACTAATTTCTGACTCTAGCAAATCTTCAACACAGAAGAAGACAAGTTCTAAAGCTGTAGATGCTCAAGCTCTGATAGCAAGTTCTGATAATCAAAATCTGATATCAAGTTCTGATCTTATCATTCAAGGTGATAGTCAAGACTCTCAGAAGTTCTTGCAAACTCTGAAGCTCAAGAGAAGGGAGACTACAGTCTATTATAAAGATCCCAAGATTCAGACACTTGATGAAAAATTGCTAGAAGACTATTTTTCAAGCACAATCTTGGAATGGATTTAGAGACTCTTAAGGAGGAAGAAGCTAGATTTGCAGCTGAGAAGACAAATCTTAAGTTTAAAGCTTCTAATGCTAAGAAACCTCCAAGTCCTAAAGTAAAAGGCATTGTGATCAAGGAAAAGTCAAATTCTGAGGCTTCAAAGCCCTAGACAAGATCACAAGTTGAAGTTGATCCTAAGGATAAAGGGAAAGGAAAGATTGATGAACCAACAAAGCCACATGAGATGAAGATTCCTCAAATTTTGATAAAACCAGTGTGCAAAGTGGTTCAAGTTTTTGATGATACAGCTGCTGAAGATGAAAATGTTGAAACTCTGAAAAGAAGGAAGATAACTGAAGAATCTAAGACAACCTCTGACAAAGCTCAAGTTGTTCAGAGTGAAAAACAACAAGCTATAGAAGAAACAACAAATTCTGATCAAGTCATCAAGAGATCAATCTCTGATAGTGTTCAAGTTAATTTGAACAAATTGACAGTTACTGATAAGAGAAAACTCCTATGGAAGAATGTTAATCCATCTGATCCTAAGAAAAGCCAGCTACTATCTGATTTCATGACTGTTTGATTGAAAGCCAGAGAAGCAAGAGACAGAGCTGGATTAGGTTCTGAAGAAGCCAAAATCAAGACATGAGTTGAAGTACTTACAAGAGATCCATTCTTATTGACTGACAAACCTCTTGAAGAAGTTACACAGAAACACCTTGATAAGGTTATATATGTTCAAGTGGTACTGGATGCTCATGATAAAAGTAATGTCAGAGAAAACTTGATTCTGTTTCTTGAAGATGGAAGAACATACAGAATGTCAGAATCAGATGTGCTGAACAAATCTCTGAAAGTACTTTAATTCTTTCATTATCTTTTGGAGATAAAGTTTGAGATTACTAGGAGATGGTCAAATTTCATAATGAAGACCATAAGGGATAAAGCAAGAATTTCTGGATAAAGAGTTAAAGGATTCATTCCAAACATTATTGAAGATGATGGAAGTGAAATTCCAATGAAGAAGGATTCTGCTAAACTTGAAGTCATTCTGAAAGGGAAATGTCTGTGCTATAATGAAGACTCATCTCACCCAAGAGTAGTCAGACTTGGTGATGGATCATATCTCAGCACTAAGGACTGCAATCTACCATATTGGAAGTCAGGGTAAAGAATTGAAGCAAGTTAAAACTACACTAGCTCAAGTCCTGAGGAATGCAGAAGAGAAGCTGATATTAAACTTTGTCAAGAATCACTTTGGATTCAGATTGACTCAGTAAAATTGGTAAAAGCTACAAGGATTGTAAGTTGTAGTTAGTTGTCTAAATAAACTCTTATTGCATTTGTACTTAAATGTTTTTGACATCATCAAATCTATTAACTTGTATATTTTTCATAATTTATAAGTTGGGGGAGATTGTTAGATATATTTGAGATGTCGTGTCTAATCTGTTATGTTTAGTTTCAGAATTTAATATCAGGACTTACTGGAAACCAGAATTTACTGAAATCAGAACTTATATCAAAACTTAAGGTCGTCAGGATTTATATCAGGACTTAAGTGCGGGTACTTTAGATAAGGAAAACAGCCGATTAATAGGAAAGGATCGTGTCTAAAACAATAGAAGATATTCATGGGGAGTTAGAAGACTATAAGACTTGTAGAAGATAATATCGATTGATATATTTTAGATGACAGAATTATATTTCATATCAATTAGAAGACATCTTGTAACTGTGTACTATATAAACACAGCTTAGGGTTTACACTATATATGTTATCATTCACAAGGAAGATTATACATTGTAACCTAGCAGCTCTTAGTGATATTGTTCATCACTGAGAGAGAATAATTGTTCTATTGTAATAGAGTTTATTATATTGAATATACTTGATTACTATTCCATACTTGTGTTCGAAATCGATTTGATTGTATAAACAATATATTCAACCCCCTTCTATAGTATTGTGTGACCAAACATGCAAAAGTTTAAAAAGAGTTTTATTCATGGAAACACTTAGTTTATGCACATAAAAAGTATATCTCATAGAGAACTCTTTAATCCACATGAATTAAGAGTTTCTCTTTGGAGATCACATAAAATCAAGACATGCAAGCATTAAACTTCATCTCCTAAGCATGAAACTTCTTGTAAAGTGTATATTATATGAATGGGTAATGGAATTACACTAGAATGACAAGGATTTGATGAAAAAAATTGAAGGGAATGAAGGAAGGGGCTTCGGCCGAATGAAGAAAAAGAAAGGGGGAGGAGAGAAAATTTGAGAGTGAAAATGATGAGCTTGAGTGGAGTGTGGTTTTGGGTTAACTCCTCTCTTTATGGTTCATCATGCACTAATTCAATTATGGAATTTGGAATGTACTAAAGTGCCCTTCTCCTATAACCAAGTAAAAGTGCATGCAAGGGTAGTTTAGTCTTTTGGTGGATAGAAGAAGGTTAGTGGGGTATGAATTGTCTCTTATTCCCTTATAAATTAAATTGGAGGGTATTTGCATGCATGGGCAACTAAGTAATTTGTAATTTAAAAATCAACTAATTTATATAAAACAATTTTTATAAATATAAATGCACCTCCATAAATCATAAAATAAATATCATAAAATAGCTTATGATTTTAGAAATTTAATGATATAAAATTTGAAAGTTTATTGTTAAAAGATTTTTAAAATCGATTTTTTATATAAAATAAAGTACTTTTGATTATCATTTAAAAATACTAAATGATAAGATTTTCTTTTCAATTTTTTTATAAAAACTAATACATTAAACATTTAGTTTATAGGCACTCAGTCATATAGATCATTTATAATTCCACATAATTATAAACACATAATTATATATAGATAGGGTTTAGAAATACCGGTCGTAACACTATAATAACCGGAATAGCCTATAATTTGGTTCAACGGTTATTCTCTATTTTTTTTTAAAAAAAATTATAGAACCCGACTAATAGAGAGAAAGCCCGGCTAATGCACGAAACTAATACACTAATCCAACTCAGCTGCAATCATCTTTACTATACTATAATAACCGGAATAGCATACAATTTGATTCAGCGGTTATTTCATATTTTTTTTAAAAAATATAGAACCCGACTAATAGAGAGAAAGCCCGACTAATACACGAAACTGATACATTAATCCTACTGAGTTGTAATCACCTGTCCCAACTCAGGTTTTAACTCAACAACCCACAACAATGATGCTGCTCAAGAAAATTGAAGAACTACTGTTCCACGTTGTCAAGTCACTGTAGGTAAATTCAACTACTATATTGTGTTTCGTTCTTGCTCACTCAATTTACTTTTACTTTTACCGTGCTCTCTGTACATGTTTTGTTTTCTCTTATCTTGCTTTTACCCGTGCCATATGTACATGCTTTTATACTGGTTGATAGATTATCAAAGTAAAGGTTTGATTAGTGAAGGTTTTTAGAACATCAAGGCTCTTCTTGATCTTTTGAACAATTAAAATTAATTTCAAGACACAAAATGGTAATGTTAAAGACTACCCAATACTACCCTTCTAACTTTCAATTGGGGCCGAGTAATGAGGCAGTCGATGGGAGCCAAAATTGCGTTCTTGGAAAGAAGAATCAATTATCTTCTAATGTTGAAAATCCAATCAATTGTAGCATATCAAAATGGAGCAACTGAGACAGTAGTCGCGAAGGTCGAACCACCCTTGGAAGTGGTTGATCGCCTCCAATTAAATCTCCATCATCACCGTCGTTCATCACGAAGCTATATATTCCCATTTATGCTTATTTTATTATAGATTATGTAATAATATGTTAGTGTCGAATTGGAATATATGGTAGAAAGTAACTGAAAAAATGAACCTATATATTCCCATTGATGATAATGTTGCAGACCCACTGACTAAGGCTTTTTCGCAGCAAAAGCATGAAGGTCATACTAGTTCCATGGGTATTAGATACATGGGTGATTGGCTCTAGTGCAAGTGGGAGATTGTTAGTGTGTGTGCCCTAGAGAAAACACTATTATGTTGTTGGGTTGCGAAGGCATAAAACGCAGCAGATAAACGTAAATAAAACAAAAATTTCGAAACCCAAAAACAGGATCCATGTATAATTATGGGCAGATTATGGAGATAACGAATCACACCTTTCAAGAGCTTAACTTTCACGAACTCAACGGAGATCCTAGCTATCACGCTTTGTGTCTACCTCTCGGAGAAACACCTCTATGGTATCCACACGAGCACCTCCAAGAACGTCTCACGAACTTGACTACGGAATGGATGTACTAGCCTCCTTCTTGACGATCTGAATTGCCTCTGCCTCTCTTTGCTGCTAGGGTTTTCTCCAAAAATCTACCCCCTCTTTAACCTATCATTATCTATTTATAATGGCTGATTAAAAAGGCCCATAACAACAAAGCCCAACCCTAGTAGGTATTGGATTAAATAATAAAAACGAATTTCTATTATTTAATTAATAACTAACTCATACTTAATTATTATGGGCAAAAACATTCCTTTTAATTCGAATTTATATTATCTCAATTAAGTCTTACTTAATTATAATAAAATTTGAATAATCATCAATTAATTTAAATCCATAATTTAAATTAACTATTCCATTAAGTGCTCTATTTGTGCGACCCTATATGCTATTATTTAATTGGTAATAATTTTATTCTCTAATAAAATTATAAACAATGAGCGGTATCTAATAATACATCATTGTTACCCAATTAAACAATAATTAAATCATGATTAGATAAAACCTTTTGTGATTAATGTTTTTCGTGTAATATAATCCCTTTAACCATACATATTATAGATTAAACTCGAGGCATGTATCTAGTCATCCTCTTCAACATTTAATCCGGGTTTACTTGATCCATGAGTAGACTATCAAGAAAAATTATTATTTGAGCATGGCCATGCTTTTATAATCTCACTCAATCAAGAGGCCAATAATATCTCTCCTAATTATAGGAGGGTTAAATCCTTTATCTATCATTCATATTTCTCATACGACTCATGATATACCCGATGTCCACTTTTATCATCACCCGATCAAAAGTAACTTTTAATGTAGTCAAAGTATATTAATCCTCGTATAGAAATATAATGATTTCAAGTCAAAGGATCGTTACACCATTATCACTGTGAGTCTTTCTTATGACTTTATTAAATATGAAGAATCTCACTGTGGGTCTGTCCAGTACCATGTACTCTCACATGTACCTATGTATTGACTTTAGTATCCTCATACTTATAACCAATGAGATGTGGTTATCTTGTCAAACAACATACTAGTCTATCTATGTATTATTATTGTCCTATATAATAATACTCGACTAGGGACCTTTAAGAATATGATATATTATATAATCTCAAGTTCAAGTCATGTACTTAAACTATACAATGTGTATCATGATTCTAAGGACATTTATTATGCTAACAAAATATCACAGTAATTAAGGTCATAATAAATACATTTATTGAATGATCAACTGACATAAAGATTTAAAAGAATAATGTATTGCCTCTAGGGCACCTACACTAACATATGTTACGTTATGAAACATTTGAATTATTAATTATGATTTTATGGATTATTCTTTAGTAATTTATTATATCTTTATTTTCTGAGATAAAATGTTAGATTAATAAATGTCCTTGGAATATGATATGTAAAACTATATCTCTAAATATGTAACTTAGAAATGAGATTATGAGAATAGTATTGATATTCCTAAAGGTCCCTAGTCAAGTATTATTGTTAAGGGACGATAATAAATACGTTGAGACTAGTGTGCTTGTTGATTGATGATCACATATCATTGATCATAGGTATGGTGATAATAAAGTCAAAACACAGGCACATGTATTAGATACATGGTGCTGGATTGACCCGTTGTGAGATACTACATGTTAAAGGTGTCATAAGTTAATCTCACAGTGATTATGATGTATTGGTCTTTAGACCTGAAATCATTATATTTCTATATGAGAATTAATATACTTTGATACTATTGAAAGTTATCCTTGACCGGGTAATAATAAAAGTAGACATTGGGTACATTATGAATCTTATGAGAAATATGAATGATCTAAATGTGATTTAGCCCTACTATATTAAAGGTGTGATATTATTGGCCTCTTGATTGAGTAAGACTAAAAAATGCATGGTCATGGTCAAATACTCATTTGTTTAATAGTTTACTCATTGATCAAGGAAAGAAGGATTAAACGTTAACAGAGGATGACATAATGCATGCCTCGAGTTTGATCTATAATATAAAGCTAAAGGGATTATATTACATTTTACATTATTCACGAAAGGTTTAATTGAATCACCAATTATTATTATTACTTGGGGAGCAATGATGTATTACTAGATGCCACTCATTGTTTATAATTTTATTATTAGAAAATAAAATTATTGCCAACGTAATAATAACTTAAAGGGTCACACACAAAGAACGTTTAAAATGGGATGTTATTTCAATTATGAATTTAAATTTTTTATTATTATTAATTCAAATTTAATTATTAAATTAATTAAGTGAGACTTGATTAATTGTATACATAATAGAATTCAAATTTAATAATAATATAAACTCAAAATCAAAATGGGTCCTTTTAGAAGCCCAATAAGATTAGGGTTAGGCCCTAATCCTCTCTCCCCTATATATGTACATTAAGATGTATATTTTTAGGGTTAGAAGTTTAACCACGTGTTTAGAGAAAAAACCCTAGCAGCTCTACATCTTAGAGAGGCTAGAGAGAGAGAGAAAGGCAACCAAATTGGCTAGTACCGGCTCCGGTGATCGTTGGACGATCGGACGTTCGTGTGGATACCTTGGAGGGAAGATCTTCGAAAGGAGGGTTGCTGTGTTGGTTCATCAAGATCAGAACGCCCTTTACGAAAGCTTTATTAAAGTAAACATCTATTCTCCATAATTATCCAGTAATTAGGCATAGATCATGCGGTAGGGATTTAAAAGTTTTTGTTTTTCCGTTGCATTTTATTGCTTGAATCCCTAACATTATAATCCCAAAAAAATTATGTGATTATATTTTAAGATATAAACATAAGATTCACAAAAAAGAATATCATAATCAGGTCAATTTAGATGCTTCTACGCCTTAGAGGTTGATGAATGTAATGGCAGTAACAACAACATGCCATGGGAATATATTGTGCGTCAATTTTCTTTTCCATGCAAACCTACAGCACTACTATGAGAGACCATTTAAATAGTATTCAGCCTAAGAGTGATTTCAATGCACAAAATAAGCTGCAGAACGAGGGCAGCTATCCTTTTAGGAAATTTACCTAGCGACCATTTTGAATTCTTTAACAATCCATCTTGAATTAATTGTTACCAGGATTTGTCAGGTACATCGACCTTCATCAGATTTTGAACATAGACTATTAAGCGGGCTTCATCTGGCTTACTTTTGTTGTTAATAATAAGGTATTCCTATTGAGCTTAATGGAATCTGTATCACATCCATTACTAATAATACATTAGCATGTTTTTAAATATCTTTCTAGCTTGCTGTCAAGGACGCTGACAAATTGATAAACCTTCAAAGTGATTCAGTAAAGGCACACATTTTAAAGGCTAATGCACTCATTTTAGTACGAAACACTGTTATAATTCAGTCATATATTTTATGTCATCTATTATGTATTACCACTTAAATTTGGTTTCACAATTGCTACCTTCACACTTCTTTTGGCATTTTTTCGGCCATCACCTAATATTTTTCAAGAATCACGGTTGCCCTTTCTTAGGGCAATGTTACTCTTTTCATAGTTCTAAGACCTAGAAAACCTCCGGGCTGGACGTGGATACTGCAATTTTCTTGTTTGTGCCTTCTGTGTGTTCTTTTTGTCCGCCCGTGGAAACATAAATGATATGAGAAATGCAAGGCTCATGCCAAATTTCTAGAACCTTGGTTAAAGTACTTTTGTGGTTTAAGTGTCTTAGGGACCTTGCATCAAGTTCTTTTATCAATATTTATTCATATTCCTTTACGCGCTAAATTTTAGAACTGCGAAATGAGTTATATAGTTCTGTTAATATTTATATTCCTCAAATTTTCACTTCAATTAATTACTAATCTAAAAATTGAAATTGTATTTATCCAATCATATCATTATTTTAATATATTTGTTAATGTCCAAAAAAAGTGATCAGTTAATGCAAATAATTGTAAGTAGTATATCTCTAATTAATTATCGGATTGCAATATAGGTTGTTTTCCACTCAAATGATAAAACAAAGATATTCTAATGCAATTATACAATGATACTATCCTTTCATTGTACAAAAAAGGTAGAGGCATTTAACATTAGAGAAAAATTGAGTGTCCAGTGCAACAGTGCCTTTACCTTCATCACATTAGGTGAATATACTTGTTATAAACCAGTCAACTTGGTTAACATGTGCATCACTATCAAAGTGAAGGTCATACTTAAAAAATTGGTATATAAATGTATCAAAGTTTTCAACTTTTTATTAAATTAAAAAACTATGCGATAAAAAAATTTAGGTCGGTATGGATCAGGTTTACATTTTCTCGTGTGAAAGATTAGCTGTTAGCTGAGACACTTGATGACATATTTGTAATTTATGTAATTATCTTAGAAGGAAATAAAAATATAGTTATATTTGTAAGTTAAGAGGAAAGAAAAATATAGTTAAACTGGAAAATGACACAAATATGATATATGTATTGATATTTGATCTTCTGAGATGATAATTTGTTTCTAAAAAGATACACATTATTATCTTTAAACTAAGACCATGGATCAAATAATTAACGACACCAAATAAATAGTATAATGTTAGTGATTAAAGCAGATGTTAGGGTAAGGGATACGTTTATTAGAAGTTTGTAATATTTTTAATGATAAATCAAGAATCCTAGGGCCTTGCCATACCATTTTTAGCTGTAGGGGTGTAATTCGAACCGAGTCGGCTCGAACTCAACTCGAACTCGACTCGATAAATTGAGCTCGACTCAACTCGAACTCATTATCGAGCTCGAGCTCGAACACATTTTCTGACTCGATAAAAAACTCGAGTCGAGTCGAGTTTTTTTGAGCTCGACTTGAGATCGACTCGATAAACTCGAACTCGAACTCGACTCGGCTCGAACTCGAGCTCGATTACTTTTTTTATAAATATATATGTGTTTGCTAATATATGTGTCATTCAATTGTCTAATAAAATTAGTTTTACAGACTAATTTACTAGTTTTTCATAATATATCGGCATTATTACGTTTTATTATATTTGGTAAAAAATTTAAATTGAATTATTTTGTTAAAATATATTTAATTATTTTTTTATAGTTAAATGTTAAAAAATATGAGCTTAATTTATTTATTTTTGAAAAATTCAACTCTAGTTAGTTTAAATATACGATAAGTGTTGTCTAAATTTTAAAATAAAATAATAAACTAATAACTTCATTTTAGTTAACAAAATTAATTTTAGGGGTTTTTTCAAATATACCTAAGTTATAATTTTTTTTGCAAAAATACGGTGCAAATAGAATAAGCTCGAAAACTCGTTTAAAAACTCGAAAACTCGAAAACTCGAAAACTCGAAAACTCGAAAACTCGATTAAAAAACTCGAAAAACTCGAAAACTCGCGAGTAGTTTGAATTCGACTCATTTATTATCCGGGTCGAGTTCGGATATAATTTCCAGGCTCGATTTTTTTGGCTCGACTCGACTCGATTAAAAAAACTCGAACTCGAATTTAATTAGCACAAACTCGACTCGAATTACATCCTTATTTAACTGTATTATATAATCAGGTTTTATATCAAGTATTTCTCTCTCTGCTCTTTCTTCGTCAACATATATAATGATTATTATAACTATTCTTAGTAAAAACTTATTTAAAAATTTTTGTTGTCATATTAATTTTATAATATCCAAGGTAGTGATTAGCTAATGTACTTAATAATAAGTAGTATAGCTCTAATTAGTTAATTATTAGATTATGTTTTTTTGCAGCGATCCTCAAGTGATTAGGCAATGTACATAATAATAAGTAATATAGTTCAAGTTAATATTCTAATGTAATGATACTATCCTTTCACATTACACAAAGGGTAGATTGATTTAACATTAGAAAAAAATTGAGAGTCGGGTGCCTTTACCTTCTTCATATTAGGTAAATACCTATCATAAACCACACAACTTGGTTAACATGTGCAACATTATCTAGGTGAAGTTCATACTCAAAAAAATGTACATAAATTTATCATAGTTTCCATCTTTTCATTAAATTAGAAAACTATGCGATAAGAAAATTTAGGTCGATATGGATCAAATTTACATTTTCCCATGTGAAAGTGTTAGATATTAAGTGCAACACAAAGGGGTGAATGTGTTTTCTTTATTTTTAGCCTTTTTCAAACTTATTTGGATATGGTGAACAAAGTAGTTTATGATTTATAAAGATATTGTGTTCAACAGAAATAAAATCACAGGTACAAGCACAACAAACACAATATTTCAAAACTCACTTAATTTGTATTAATTAAGTTTGTCTTGCTACAAATTATGTGTTCTTAAAAATATAAGAACTCGGCTTCCTTCTTGAGAGGGTACAAGAAAATTTAGATTTATTTTGTTATAACTAAAAAAAGGACCAGTGTTTACTTTATAGATTAGTAAATACGAGTTTACACAACATGCAATAAGATGTCCTAAACCTTTTTCTAAGCTACCTCTAATTCTTTCTTATTTTGGCTCAGTAAATCTTTGCAAATCTTGTAGGTCTATGACCATCCTTTGTCAGTTAATTTTGTCCCTTGATCTTGCACTCTTCAAACTGCTTTTATAGACTTTCCAATCTAAGTGAATAGATCGTTTGTTGATTGATAATCTTGAATCTTTAACTTGTCTGAATTATTGTATTTGAGGTTCATGTCGAGATCTCCAGTTTGTTCTATAGGGGAGTGACATCTTGATAAGTATAATGACTTATCGAGATCTCTAAGTTCTCTATAAATGTATTTGACTCGTCGAGTACTCTAGGTTCTCTATAAGTGTAGTTGACTTGTCGAGGTCTCTAAATATCTACATGTAGAAATGACTTGCCGATATCTTTGAGATCTCTATATACATTTTGACTTTGTCGATATCTCTGAGATCTCTAATGAGAAATTGACTTGTCGATATCACTGAGATCTCTAATGAGAAATTGACTTGTCGATATCTCCAATCTTCACATCTTCATTTGACTTGTCAATATCTTTAAAACTTCTCTATAAGCCATTTTAGACTTCTCGATAAGTCATTCTGGGTTTCTCGAATAAGTTCTCTATATAACTTGATATGTGACCTGTCGATATCCTGACTTAGAACATTTTTCATAAAACAGATTATTCAACTCCAAGTTTTTACATCTTTTCTCTAAAGCATGATCTTTGCTTGATCTTCTTCCAGAGTTTATTCTTAGGCTTGAAACTGTTTACAGAAAAGTACTCTAGTCTAATCTTCTAACCTTTTACAGACCCAAGAAATACAATACATTATACAGATTTAGACTATTATACAACTAAGTCTCAGGGTTGTCAATGTGATTAAGTCTTGTTATTATACAAGCATGTCTTGCACATCAATCTCCCCCAATTTGTGAGAAGATTGCTTATCACAAATTCATGCCTGATAACAAGACTAACCCTAAGTTCAAAATAATTACATAAAAATTGACAGATTAACAAATACAACTTTTATACATTAAGTGATTACATAAATTCAATAATTACAGCCATCACATGAATTTCTCATAGCCTGATTGTTTTCTAATGAGGTCCTTAAGATCTACAAGCACTTGAAGTTCCTCAATAATTTTAGTCCCTCTTAGAGCTTCAACAAGCTTTGCTTAGCAAGCCCAACAAGTGGTATTAGAGCTATGTGATAGGGAGTAAATAAATCCCGATTACGTAATTAATATTGCATTGATTACACATGATTGGGGCTACAAGACCCAATAAGAAGATGTATGACATTCAGACCAAAAAGGTTAACACATTGATCAGGCCTGATGGACCAGATCAGGCCTGATGGACCAGATCAGGCCTGATGGAACAAAGAAGGCCCAAAACCCTGAATATTAATTAATTTCATAATTAATTAATAAGGCAGAAAAATAGCTATTAAGATGAGTCTCAGTGGGGATATAAATCCTTGTAGATTGGCCTCCAAGGAACCTCATGGGATAAGGAATCAGCTTCCTACTTCCTAGGACTCCAAAGTCCATTCTAATTCAGAGACTTGCCCACCAAGTCTCCTAACCCAAGTCCAATTCAAGGACTCCCAACATCTATATAAGGGGTCTCACCCCCACCAATCAGAACTACATTTTTTGGCTTGATTCTCTAATTCACAGAGATACGTAGGCATCTCGTAAAAGCAGAGTTAAGTCATGAAACACGAGAGCAGCCATTAAAGGCCTTGAGCTCCCGTACCTTAGTAATAAATATAGCAATTAATATACTCTAGTTTTTTATCCATAACATTTGGCGCCGTCTGTGGGAAGGCACAACAATAATCATGGCGAGAACACGGAGTGACAACAGTACCTATGGAAGTACACCAGCTGCGACAACCCAAGCGATTTCGTCAACAGTTGAGATACCTCCGCATTCAACCTATGCCATCACCCAAGGAGGAGCCCAGGTAGGGGCGACTGAACCTCAACCTCAAGGGACGATTCCCCCGGCTACTCAAGAGATGAATTCCCAACTTCAGCAACTACACACACCTGTGAATTCTTGTCCCATTAGGTATGAGTATTCAACTATTGTGACTACTAATCCCCTTATGGGATGCCCCTTTACCCCGAGGTTGGAGGAAGTGGGCATCCTGGACGGAGTGAAGCACGGAGGCAAACACCCCCTACATTCAAGGTTTGGCTCCTATCCCGAAGGATCAGGAATTTTCTGGTCCTTATATTGAGAGAGATTTCGAATCTTCGGATGATGAAGTGGCCCCAAGGAGGAGACGTGCTGGCAAAGAACCGATGGCTGATAACAACCAACATCCTAGGAGTACCCGAGGGGTGAATCCCCAAGAAATGCAGGAAAGGATAAGGGCTCACGAGGCTGAGATTCAAAGACTGAAGCGCGACTTGGAGGCACACCAGAACACCAGACCCCCACTACCTCCAAGGGGGAGGAATCCTCCTCCTATCATAGACCTGGATGGTCCAATACAGAGAAGGGCTGTTGTCCCAAGGGCTGATCCAAGCAATCTTCTTCCCCTTGGAGATCCTGATGATCCTACCCCACCATTCAATGAAGAGATTATGAATGCTCATATCTCAAGGAAGTTTAAGATGCCCACTATCAAAGCTTACGATGGCACTGGAGATCCCGCCAATCATGTCAGGACATTCTCTAATGCACTGTTGCTGTAGCCCGTGAATGACGCTATTAAGTGTCTAGCCTTTCCTCAAACTCTGTTGGGTATGGCTCAAAGATGGTATAGCCGTTTGCCCCCGAACTCTATTGGGTCCTTCAGAGAATTAAGTCAGGCTTTTATTAAGCAGTTCATCAGCGGGAGAGTGCATGAGAAAAGTTCAGCATCTCTCATGAGCATTGTGCAGGGAGCGAAGGAATCCTTGAGAGATTATCTGAATCGTTTTACAAAAGAAGCTTTAAAAGTCCCGGACCTTGATGACAAGGTGGCTATGATAGCACTGCAACAGGGAACTAGGGATGAATTCTTGAAGATGTCCTTGGCCAAATGCCCCCTGAAAGCATGTTGCAGCTCCGAGATAGAGCCGGGAAGTATATCAAAATGGAAGAGAGCATGAGAAAGACCATAGTAAGTAATGAGCCCGCTGGAGGCAAGAAACGAAAAACCGATCTGGAATATATTGCAAAGGACAAGTATCATAGAACTGAGCAAAGCAGTGACTCAACCCCGAAGAAGGGATGAACTGGATAAAAGTTTACTGAGTATGCTAAGCTGAATGCTCCTAGAAGCCAGATTTTAATGGAAATCGAGAAAGATCGAGATATTCGTTGGCCTAAACCCTTGAAGGCTGATCCTGCCAAGCTAGATAAGAGCAAGTATTGTAGATTTCACAAGGATGAGTATAAACAATTGAAAGATGAAATTTAATTCCTCATTAGAAAAGGAAGATTGAACAAGTACACTGGAGATGGAGGAGATAGGAGCAATAATGTGAGAAAGAACTTTGATGATCGAAGAAGATATCAAGATGATCAGGGGCGAAATCCCCAACCTAGGGGACCGGTGATAAATGCAATCTTTGGAGGACCGCGATCCCGAGGGCCTGTGATAAACACAATTTTTGGAGGACCAACTGCTGCTGGATTATCCAAGAACTCCAGGATAGCGTATACCCGATAAGTCATGGATATTGTTGGGGAAACCCCGGAGAGGGCCAAGACAGAGGTAACAATGGATTTCGATGATTCTGATCTGGAGGGTGTGAAATTTCCCCATGACGACCCGCTGGTCATAACCCCGATAATAGGGAACAACCCGGTGAAGAGGGTCCTTATGGATAATGGTGCTTCAGTGGATATCTTGCTCCATGACACCTTTTTAAGGATGGGATATAATGACTCCCAATTGACCCCAACCGATATGCTGATATATGGATTTGCGGGAGTGGAGTGCCCCGTGGAAGGGATAATCAAGTTGCCAACAACCATAGGACAGAAACCAAGACAAGCAACACAGATGTTAGACTTTGTGGTGGTAAAAGCTAGTTCAACTTATAATGCTATCATGGGAAGAACAGGGATACATGCCTTCAAGGCCGTCCCTTCTTCCTATCATTCAGTCATGAAGTTTCCCACCCGGAATGGGATTGGAGAAGAGAGAGGAGATCAAAAATGGCAAGGAGTTGTTACGTAGCCTCTTTAAGGGCAGATGGAGTCGGGGGGCAAGTTCTGCCTATTGAAGACCCGGATATCCGAGAGAATGATGAGAAACGAGGGAAGCCAGCGAAAGATTTGGTTACA
Organism: Apium graveolens; assembly: GCF_009905375.1. NCBI lineage: Eukaryota > Viridiplantae > Streptophyta > Magnoliopsida > Apiales > Apiaceae > Apium > Apium graveolens. Next base: position 148,512,356 of record NC_133647.1, read on the forward strand.
ATTCCTTTGGCTCCCGAAGATCCTGAGAAAGTGACTTTCATTGGAGCAACACCAGAAGAGCCCCTTAGAGGGAAGTTGGTGAAGTTTTTGCAAGAAAATAGTGATATGTTCGCATGGTCTGCAGCTGATATGCCAGGAAAAGACCCGGAACTAATCACTCACAAGCTGAATGTGGATGCAAGTCAGAAGACGGTGAAGCAAAAGAAAAGAAGTTTTTCCCCAAAAAGACAAGAAGCTATAAAACAAGAAGTAGAGAAACTCTTAGATGCCGGTTTCATTGAGGAGATATAATTTCCAGAATGGTTAGCAAACCCTGTGATGGTAAAGAAGGCCAATGGAAAATAGAGGATGTGTGTGGACTTCACTAATCTGAATGATGCATGCCCTAAGGACTGTTTCCCGTTGCCAAGGATAAACACTTTGATAGATGCCACCGCTGGACATGGGATGTTGAGTTTCATTGATGGATTTAGTGGATACAATCAGATCAAGATGCACAAGGACGACATCCCAAAGGTATCATTCATCACTGACTTTGGTGTTTATTGTTATCTTGTTATGGCATTTGGTCTCAAGAATGCAGGAGCCACCTATCAAAGGTTGGTAAATAAATTTTTAAGGATCTTATTGGCAAGACCATGGAATTTTATATCGATGACATGTTAGTCAAGAGTCGAGTAAAGACTGGCCATATAACCCATTTGAGGGAAGCTTTTGAGGTCCTAAGATACCATAAGATGATGTTAAATCCTATGAAATGTGCTTTCGGAGTAGGGTCTGGAAATTTTTTGGGATTGATGGTCTCCAAGAGAGGAATCGAGGCCAATTCTGATAAAATAAAGGCAATCCTGGACATGAAACCACCAAAAACTATCAAAGATGTTCAAAATCTCACATGAAGGGTTGCTGTGTTGGGACGATTCATCTCCAAGTCTGGGGACAAGTGCTTGCCGTTCTTCAAGTCCTTAAAGAAGGTAAATGATTTTGTATGGGGTGAGGAAAGCCAGAAGGCATTCGAGGAGTTAAAGAAATTTATGGCTCAGGCCCCGTTGTTGGCCAAGCCAGCTTTGAATGAAGTCTTATACTTGTACTTGGTCGTTTCGGAAAGTGCCTTGAGCGCTGTGTTGGTTAAGGAGGAACTGAAAATCTAGAAACTCGTATACCATGTCAGCAAAATTCTGCATGGAGTTGAGTTGAATTATTCAACTATTGAGAAATTTGCACTAGCCTTGGTAATGGCTTCAAGAAAGTTACGTCCCTACTTTCAGGCTCATAGGATTGAAGTACTAACAAATCAGCCCTTGCGAAATATTATCCATAGTCCCAAGGCTAGTGGGAGGCTAATCAAGTGGGCAATAGAGTTGGGAGAATTCAACATTAAGTATAAGCCACGAACGACAATAAAAGCCTAGGCATTGGTTGACTTCGTGGTGGAACGTACCATACCTAACCAAGAAGTCGGGGGGCAGTAAGATACTTTACCGCAAGACAAGGAAGTTGATAAGGAAAAAGAATATTGGGTTCTCTATTTTGATGGAGCATCAAAAACAAATTCAAGTAGAGCAGGTCTAGTTTTACAAAGCCCTGATGGGTTCTTGATTGAATATGCTATGAAGTTAAACTTCCCGAATACAAACAATGTGGCAGAATATGAATCTCTGATAGCTGGCCTCGGCCTAGCAGGGACACTGAGAGTCAAGAACTTAAAGGTCTGTGGAGACTCGAAGTTGGTCATATCCCAGGTAAAGGGAGAGTTTGAGTCAAGGGATGATACAATGGCTAAGTATGTCCGCCTAGTAAGGGCTGTGATGACCCAATTCGATGAATGCCATGTTGAGCATATTTTAAGGGAGAAAAATGCTAAGGCAAATGCCTTATCAAAGTTTGCTTCATCTGAGATAGAGAAAAGTTCAGGAAGTGTATACTTCCGCATTTTGAAGACACGGAGCATTGATGTTAAGTTTGTAGCTCCTATTGGTCTGGGAACGTCATGGATAGATCCCATTAAGACCCATATTCAAACCGGTTGGTTGCCAAATGATGCTACTGAAGCACGGATGTTGGCTGTTCGAGCACTAAGATACTCCTTGATAGACGGGATTTTGTATAAAAGATCTTATGTGGTTCCCTACTTAAGATGTCTCAGGCCCGATGAGGCACGCTTGGCTCTAGAAGAAGTACATGAAGGAATCTGTGGGCAACATTTGGGGGGCAAAGCGCTAGCTCATAATATAACCCGTTTAGGATTCTATTGGCCAGAAATGATGGATGATGCCAAAGAGTATGTGAAAAAGTGTGACCACTGTCAGAAGTATACGCCTGTCGTTAGACAACCCCCCGAGATGCTGACCTCTATCAATTCACCTATCCCCTTTGCTATGTGGGGAAATGAAATACTTGGACCTTTCCCCATGGTCACGGCACAAAGAAATTTCCTGATTGTAGCCATTGATTATTTTACTAAATGGATTGAAGCCAAGCCATTGGCCAAAATCACAACTAAGCAGGTTACACAATTCCTGTGGGAAAACGTCATGTGCCGATATGGAATTCCCCGTATTCCGGTTACCGATAATGGAACACAGTTCAATAATGAAGAATTCAAGAAGTATTGTGGAGAGAATGAGATTGAGTTACGATTCACCTCTGTGGCTCATCCCCAAGCAAATGGGCAAGCGGAAGTGGCGAATCGAATAATCCTGGATGGACTAAAGAAGAAGATCGAGAAGTCGAGGAATAACTGGGTGGATAAAATACTCCCAATACTATGGGCCTATAGGACTACCTGTAGAGTCACGACTGGAGCAACTCCCTTCATGTTAGCATATGGGGCAGAAGCAGTTGTTCCTGTAGAAATATCGCACTCATCTCCCCGAATCCAGGCTTTTAATACTGAGGAAAATGAGGAGGGGCAAAGATTAGCCTTGGACTTAATCGATGAAGTACGAGATGAAGCACATGCGAAGATACTGAACTATCAGAAGAAAGCTTCATTTTATTACAACCTAAGGGTTAAGGAAAGGTTCTTCAAGCAAGGACTTAGAAAAGTGGAAGCCTCTGGAGTAGGGCAGAAAGGAAAGCTTGCCCCAAATTGGGAAGGGCCATATAAGGTTAAGAGCGTTCAAGGAAGAGGAACCTACAAGTTAGAGACTATAGATGGTTTTGAAGTCCCGAGAACTTGGCATGCACAAAACCTGAAGATTTATTATGTGTAAAGTTGTTGAGTACGATTCTCACTTGTCAAGATGACAAGTAGGTTGAAAAGCACCTTGAAGCTTTGCTTGCGTAGGACTTTATATTCTAATTCCAGTAGTATCTATATTGTTGATTCATTATTGTTAAGGGTCAAACCCATGCTATGTCATGCTTTGATCATTGAAAGAAGAAGACTTTAAGAATTCTTCTATTATAAGGAGTGCTTGTTGCACAAAGGGCCAAGTAGTTCTGGTCAGTTAACATTAAAAGCATAATAAGTGTTGGAAAGTTAAAGGAGAAAGGTATGAAGAAGAAAGCAGCATAAGTAAACCCCGAAGGGTAATAAGTTCCGGATACAAATAAAGTTCAACAATAAGTTATGAATAAAATTACAAACTAGAAACACTACTCCTCCATACGGGTGCCTTCATTCCCTTGCTCATTGTCGGCACCTTTTTCTCAGCATCCTTAACGGGAGAAGCAGGAGGAGAGGAAGTGCTGGGATCCAAAATACGATCATCAGGCGGGGGAGAGTTGAAGAGAGTATCCAAGCTATCCTCAGTCTCTGGTTGCTCAGGACTTATAAAGTCCTTGGGATCTACTAGGCCATGATGCTTCTCCGAGACCGCCTTCACAACTGCATCCCATCCCTGGGTAAACTGCAAAGAGTAAAGACCCTCATCATGGATTTCCATGAGATTCTTGAATTTATCAGAATCCATGTAATCATCAATGAGTTTTTCCTTATCACTCCTAAGTTTCACCAGCTCAGAATGAGCCTTAGACAACTCCTCCTTCTTTGTGTCCAGCTTCTTCTCCAGGACCTTAGCTCTTTCCTCCCATTTCTTCATCTCCCTTTCAAACTCATCAGAGTTCCCCTTCCAAGACCTAGCCTGATGGAGGGCTGCCTGAAAGTAGGTGTTACTCTGTACAAAGAAATATGAGTTAACACAAGTTCATTAAAAAAACAAGAAGGATGGAACTTGAGGAGAAAAGGAAGGGACATTACCGCAGCTTGGGCCTGAGAACCCAAAAGCTCAATAGACTTGATGTCACTCCCCGTGACAATGTCAGTGAAGTCGTGGGGAGTGATGGAATGGTACGACCAATCCGTGGCATGCTTGGTGGATCCAACCACCGTATCGCTTCTCCTTAAGCCCCAGTTAGACCTAAATGAGTGTGCCTTAAGTGGAGGATCCACATCATCCCCCAGCTCCACAACAGGGACGTAGGGCCTAAGGAAGGTGGGAGCATCAGGCTTGCCCCTGGGGTCTCTGTTTAGCTTGGCCCTCTTCTGGCGGCCAGATTCCCCCTCCTTAGGCCTGTTGATATTGTTAATGGCTTCACAAGCTGAAAGAAAGAGAAGAAAAATATTAAAATTCTGTAAATAATAGAGTTGCAATAAAAGAAGGAGTAAAATAGATGTGCAGGTAGAGTTACCCTTATTATTGGTATGAGAAAGTCCAACTTTCTTCAACGAGAACTCCTCTAAACGAGTCCAAGTATCTATTTTTCCGTCATCTGAAATGAGGGCTTGATAGGCCACCTCCTCCTCATCAGTTAACCTGATGCTACCAGGACTCCCATCTGACACTTTGCAAAATGGCCTACGGAAGAGTGTGGCCCAATCACCCCCAGCCCAGGTCAGCCTAACAAACTCATCCTTCCATTTAGGGTTGTTCTTGACTATAGAGTTTCTATAAAAAATATGGGGAATTTTGGGTCGTTGACGAATTAAAACCCAGCCCGGTTGACCCATGGAACTGTTATAAAATTGAAAAACTTTCCTAAAGACAGCTACGGAAAGAGGAAAATTGTTTCTAAGACACAGAACCATAAAATAGATAATATTCCTCCATGCATTAGGAGGGAGTTGACAAGGGTTGATTTTTACATCTGCAAGTAAACGAGGAATAAATTTATGAAAGGGGAACCTAAGACCCGCGGTCAGGGCTCCTCGATAAATAAATAGAGTGTCCCCCTCCAAGTTACATGTCCTATCCCCAGGGGCGGCTGGGGTAATCCTAAGATAGGGTGGAAGTTTATACATGGTGTTCATGGACTCAATTCTACCATCCAACTCGTGAAAAGTGTTACCATGGTGATATGAATCTAATTCAGATAAAGAGGGATATTCATCGCCTCTAGAGTTTATCATATCTATTAAAGAAGTGTACGGAGATTGGATTTGAATGGCAGTACCTCTCTTGGAAGTGTTCATCTTCCCCAAACGAGCTAGATCACGATCCACCATTGATATTCTTTGGATGAAGGCTTGAAACCCAGAAAAACTTGAAGGTGGTGGAGCTACGGTGGCTGAGGTCGCCGTAAATCTCCTTTCTAAGAGAGGAAGCTTGAGAGAAATTTGAGAGGGATTTTGAGAGAAAAGTTGAGAAATGAGAAGTGAAGTGAGGATTCTCGCTTCTCACTTCTCTATTATAGGAGAAAAGCTCGGAATACGAGGTGTTTTTAGGCCCATACAGCCAGGCCCAATTTGAGGAAAGCCCACCATAGGAAAATTTCAGGGGTATTCTAGAAGCAGGAATGGAAACTGAAGAGTCAAAAATCGACCAGAATTTTGAAGAAATAGTTCGATCAGAGTCCTGATCGACAAAAGGCAGGAACCCTAGTCGATATTTCATTCGATTTAAAGGGTAAAAAGCCACTTAATTCGATCAGAGTCCTGATCGACAAAGGGAAGAACCCTGATCGATACTTCATTCGATCTAAAGGGTAAAAAGCCACTTAGTTCGATTAGAGTCCTGATCGACAACAGGAAGAATCCTGATCGATACGTCCTTTGATCTAAAGGGTAAAAAGCTAATTAGTTCGATCATAGTCCTGATCGACAAAGGGAAGAACCCTGATCAATACTTCATTCGATCTAAAGGGTAAAAAGCCACTTAGTTCAATCAGAGTCCTGATCGACAAAGGAAAGAACCCTGATCGATATGTTATTCGATTATAAGGGTAAAAAGTTACTTAGTTCGATCAGAGTCCTTATCGATTTTGCACAAATCCTGATCGAAGATTCCATAGATTAGAGTGGTGTATTGTGAGCTAGTTCAATCAGGATCCTGATCGAAATCGATCAGGAATCCTAATCGATATTGCATAAATCCTGATCGAAGATTCAATCGACCAGAGTGACAACAACACAGTAAGTTCGATTAGGATCCTGGTCGATTTCGACCAGGATTCCTGATCGATTTGGTATGTTCCCTGATCGATTTTAAGCAATAAATTGAGGAAAAATCCCAGAATTAAGGGAAAAATCCAGAAAATTGAGGAAAAATCCCAGAATTAAGGGAAAAATCTAGAAATTTGAGGAAAAATCCCAAAATTTAGGGAAAAATCCAGAAAATTGAGGAAAAATCCCAGAATTAAGGGAAAAATCCAGAAAAATAAGGAAAAATCCCAGAATTAAGGGAAAAAATCCCAGAATTCAGGGAAAATTCCTGGAAATTAAGATAATTCCTAAATAATAAGGACAAAAGCAAATTGTTGTAAATGTGTAGGTCGCTCCATAGTTTACGTAAAAACGATACCCTGTAAGGGAACAAGTAAACCTAACTTTTGCGAAACTAAGCCACTGTTTCTCAAAAGTTGGGGGGCAAATGATAGGGAGTAAATAAATCCTGATTACGTTATTAATATTGCATTGATTACACATGATTGGGGCTACAAGGCCCAATAAGAAGATGTTTGACATTCAGACCAAAAAGGTTAACACATTGATCAGGCCTGATGGACCAGATCATGACTGATGGAACAAAGAAGGCCCAAAACCTTGAATATTAATTAATTTCGTAATTAATTAATAAGGGAGAAAAACATCTATTAAGATGAGCCCTAGTGGGGATATAAATCCTTGTAGATTGGCCTCCAAGGAACCGCATGGGATAAGGAATCAGCTTCCTACTTCCTAGGACTCCAAAGTCCATTCTAATTCAGAGACTTGCCCAAAGAAGAGCAATAGCCGGAAAATAAGACAAACGCAACACAACATCCAAATCACAGCAGTCACCGGAAAAGACACAGGTGGCGGGAGCAATTACCAGGAGCCGTACGCGAGGGGCGGGGAAGAAATTGAGAAACACAGGGGAACCGGGGGGCGGGGAAGAAATAAAAAAGAAAAGAGAAAGTGAGAGAGATGGGTGGAAGAGATGGGAGGCGAGAGAGGATAGATTGAGAGAGACTATGAGATTTTCGGGAGAGATATAACAGAAATGGGGAGAATAGGGAAAACAGGGGTTGTTTACATGTTTTTATGTTGTTTTTTTTTCTTCTAAAAAATCAGAAATGCTGACACGTATCAAGTGATATCCTGGAACAATAACACGGGTCCTGAATTGCCCTTTACCTCCTATTTCAGTCCAATTTTTTTCCGTATTTCATTATTTAACGAACTAATTTGCGGGTAAAAGTAACCCGTAAAATTACCAAAATAATTTTAAAATTCCCGAAATAAATATACACTAATAAAATAAAATTTTCATAATTTTTAAATCATTTTTTAATTGCACATCATACCCACATTTTACAATTTAGCGAACAAACGTGCGGATGAATTTAATCCGAAATAATTTCCGAAATAATTTTAAAATTCTTGAAATATTCAAAATCTAAGAAAATATGAGTTTCATAATTTTTGAAACATTCTGAAATTAAATATTGAATTTACTCTTAAATACAATCAGAAAATCATCTAGGAGTAAATAATCGATGAAATATTGGTTTCTAAATTTTATAAATTCCTAAAAATAATTAATAATATTATAAAGAAATAAAAATGATTTTATAGATAATCTCAATATTTTTAAAAATAAATTCTCAATAATACCACTTTTAAAAGGAAAAATAAAACACTACGGCTTAGAAATTAACCACACAAATAATTCTCGTACACCAATAAGTCACACATACTTAGTATTAATACAGCACACTACTGACAGAACCATAATATATTTTATTTATTTAATTATTCAATAATTACACCTTTAATAATACAGAAATACGGGTCGTTATAAGATTGCTTATCACAAATTCATTAACAAGACTAACCCCAAGATAAAATGAACAATTAATCATTACATAATAATTGACAGAGGTACAAAATTTATACATAAAAATTTCTAGAGTTCGACAACTATATTCATTAATCAAATATCTCATCTCTTGTTTCTTCTCTAATGAGGTTCTTTAATTTTACAAGTACTTCCAGTTCCTCTATGATTGGTGTTCCTCTTAGAGCATCTAAACGTTTGAGTTTATCTGCTAATGGATAACTATCCAAGAAACCAACCCTAATTCTTGAGAATCTACCAATCTTGATATTTAGAAATTGTCCATCCTTGGTTATTCTGCTCATCCCTTTTGTCTTGAGATCTTCAGATTTTTGAATGTACATTTCTATCTCCTTATTATACTTTCTCTTCCTCTCCTCACTTTCAGCCTTATTTATTGCTCTTTTTTCTTCCCTTTCTACCAACCATTCAGCCAAAACAGATCTGCATGCCTTAGTTACAGAATCCTTATCCTTCAGTAAGCTTATCACTCTTTTGATTTATGTGGGTGAAAATATATCCATTAAATGTTTACCAAGAAATGTGAAGGTTCCATATTGATAGTAGATTCTTACTTCCCTTGGTGTCACAACCCAAACTTTGACCACTTCTTCAGCTAATTGTTGAAAGTAGTCTTCATTTGAGACGTACCAGTTCAGAGGTAGAAAATCTATTTGATTGAAACAGTTCCAGATGGCCCTCTCAGTTAATTGCAGTTTCTTTGGTTTTCTCCCAACATATTTGTAGTGAACTTTGGTTGATGGCTTAACAGAATGTAGGTTTGAAATTTTCTTTAGAGATGTTTGGCATGAGGTGATTGGTATTTTCAGAAAGGTGTTAGCAGTTTGTTTGAACAAGTATTTAGGCTTTTAGGTTTGAGGTGGTTTGCTATTTGAGTTTGTTGTCTTAGAGAGTTGACCTTGATTGGTTTGGATTTTTAGGGTTTGTTGTTGTGGTTCTGAAGTGTCTTCCTTCTTCATCTCTCTACTCCTTTCTTCTTATCATCTCCCTTCTTTTCTTCTTGCTTCTTATCTTTGCCACCAGTTGCTCTAGAGGTATGACTTGGATTTGAGCCATAAGGTAGTTTAATCATCTTGCTTTTGCTTATCATCATCCTTGTCATCCTTTAAGTTATAATCTGTAGTTGGTAACATGGTCTCTGCATTCTAAAGATATCTCCCCAAGATTCTAATAATTTCCCCATCTTCAGGTTTCTTGTTTATCTTGGTCTTGAGATCAGTTTCAAGGGTCATTATCAGTATCAAGTTATTTCTTACACAATTCTTTGGAATTATAAAGTATCTGCATTTTCTGGATTTTGAACATATGTAGGCAATCCCCTCCTTGGATAGAGATAGGTTTCAGGAAAAGCAGCTATCTGAGCATTTTTGAGTTCCTTTAGCAGTTGGGTGTCCTTTGGAATTTCTGCATGTACTTTATCAATCACGAGATCCAGCTTAGTTGCTCTCAATTTTTGAAGATTGGTGAGAGACATCTGTAGACATCTGTCCAAAACACAGTCATTCACATATTCTATGATTCTTTTCTCCAGAAAATTGTCAATTTTGAAAATTACCACTCTAACAAAACTGGTGTTGTTTGCCAAAGATTTCTTGTATGTGATATAGTTATTGTGGAGAGACGCCCTTAAGACTGACAGTAGTTCATTAAATTCTCGATCTTGACAAGGTCCTTCTGCAGCTTTTAGAAGTCTATCCTTTCCAACATCTTTTGATAATTAAGCTTTAGAAGAGCTTGGAGCAGTCTGAGTGGTTGATGTCAATTTTCTATGCTCCTTTGATTTACCAGCATCCCTGGATTGTTGAATCCTTGCTTTTATCTCCCCCTTAGTCTTGGGAACAGGCATAATGAGGGGATTTGGTAGTTCTGGCCTCACAGACTCAGGAAGTGCAGGCAATGGAATGTTAAGCTTGCCCGTGATAGCTCCCAAAGCCATATAATTTTGCATTTATAAGTGCTTGTGGGAATCCACCAAGGTCTGTATGTCTACATGTTGACTCTGCACCAGAGAGGTGAGAGCTTGCACTTGAGCTGTGAGAGAATCATTGGAGGATTGCAGAGTTGAGACTTTTTGTTGGAGAGCCTGAATCTGGAGATTTGTAGATGTTGAAGTAGGTTGTTGAGAGCTTGAAGGGACTGAGGACCCAAAGGTTGCTTCCACAGCTTCCCTTATTCCTTCTATGAGCAGTGCAGAAGGCTCATATCTACTTTGATGAAGCTGGTTCAATTTGAGCTTTGTATCATTTGAACTTGTAATTTGTTGTTGAACCACCTCATGCAAAGTAATGAAAGACTGTCCGAGATTTTTGACATCTTTTAACACATAAATCAGATCAAATCTTGCCATTTGGTCTGCAAAATGTTGAAATTTAGAAGTGATTTCGACTTGAGAAGGAATAATCTCATCCATCTTCTCTCTCACCAGCTTCCTTATCTTATCTTCATGACCAATCAACTTGAGTTCTAGAGCTTTTCCAAATTGGTGAAAAGCCTTGAGTTGAGCTTTGTATACATCATTGATTTCATCATAGATATCTTGTGGAGTCAGGATCTTGGCATTACTCCCCAGTATGGTGACATATTCATCTCTAAACCTAACCAAGACCTGATCCATTTCCAGAGAAAAGTCCTTAGATAACCAAGCATCTACATTACCATCTTGCTCAGCTTCATTGACTATTTTCTGCTTTTGATTTTCAACTTCTTCATTATATGTTAGCAGAATGGCTTGATAGTCTTGGTTGCTCATATCTGAGGTCAGAAGGTGCTGTGAGATGTTGGCTAGTCCAGAAATTTTCTCAACTAGGAGATCATCTATTGTTGTAGGTTGAGTTTCAGTTTTCTGTAGCCATTGTGGGCTGACGTGAGGTTATTGAGATTGAGAAGTAGAAGGTTGTTCTGAAGGAATTCAACCACCTATGACTGGAGTCACAGTTTGACTCATAGATTGCTTATTGGTTTTGACGGTTTGTTGTTCCTTACTTGTAGTGGGAACCTCCAATTGAATTGGAGGGGAGTTGGCTAGGTTACTGTCTTGTACTCTAGCCTCAAACCCTTGCTTATTTTGCAGTGAGCTTGCACTTGAATGTGCTAAACTTGCCTCCCCTATAGCAGGATCATTTGCAATTGAATCCTAGCCTCAATTGTTAGTGCACTTTCAACTAGGGTTGTGAGGGGGGTTGTTCCTATAACAGGAACCTCCAATTGAATTGGAGAGGATTTAGATAGCTCCCCTTCAGGAGTACTACCCTCAAACCTTACAACATGTGAAGGATGATTTACACATAAAGGTGCATCTGTAACTACCATGGGGTCTTTAGTAAAAGCTGATGAAACCCCCTCATGTTTGTGATGGTGTCATCAAGGTCTACCCCAGCTAGTAGCCTCTCCCCATCTAGATGTGGTGTCTGGGTGGTGAGCACAGTTTCTTGAACTATATCACATGAAGTTGGAAACACTTGAGGATTAGATGAGGGAGCTTCAAGGGATGTGCTCTTCTTGTGTGTGCCATCCCTATTTCTCCTTCCATGCACTTGAATTGCTTCAAGTGTTGGTTGTGCAAACTCATTACATGGTGCATAGGGAGAGTGCTCTTTTCAATAGAGACACCCTATTGAGAGGATGCCCCTAGAGTTTAGTTTTGTCCATGTGTTACAACTACATCCTTTTGAGAGGATGCAGAGGTGGCTTGAGTGGTCAACTCCAAGTTTTTAGCCTTCTTTGGTTTCTTTTTGACCAAGGATGACTCAGTTTATGTTTGTTCCTCACCACTCTCATTAATGATTGTCAGTTTTGCCTGCTTTCTCTTCTTTTTACTCACTTCACCCTTTTGAGAGGATGAAGTGGTTGGCTTCATAGCTTCTAGTGGTACAAAAGAAGTGGTCTCATCTTAGGAAGGCCCTTGTTGATTGTCTTGTGTTTGTACTTCCACAGAGACAGGAGTCATAGTTGTACTAGATTCAACATTTGACCTCATGTCAGGCATGGTGTAAGGGTAAGTCTTAAACCTCTCCCTCATGAATGGAGTGATTTTGAGACTTACAGTTACCTTATTCTTTGTACTAAGTGAGCCAAATATAATTTTGGACACTTGTTTATAATTGCCTATTTTTGTACTATCTATACCATTTAGTAAGTGAATGTCTGTTACTTTATGATTTAAAGTAGACATGATAAATCTAGGAAAGAAAATTTCCTTACCTCTTGCAGCTAGGGGCATTGTGAGCCTAGTGGCAAGTTCTTCCAGGATCAATAGACCAATATTCAAGTGTCTGTTGTGGGCTATGGAGTACATCAGCTTCTACACAACACTTGATATGTTGTCATATCCTGTCTTCCTGCAGGTGAAGGCCCTCACTACAGAATCAAACAAAAAGGACCATTCTTTCTCAGGTTTGTTCTGTTTAGACTTGCTAGGTTGATTCTTCCACCATAGTTTATGAAATCCATGAACTCAGCTAGCTCATCATGTGTTGGCACCTCCACCATATTTTTGGTTGGAAGACCTAAAGTTACATTCACATCTAACTTATTGAACTCAATTTATTGACCTCCAATTGATCAAGTCACCACCATAGATATATAGTTGTCATTCATAATTGTCCTCACCACAGCAGTTATCCAAAATTCATACTGAACATCCAGGTACATGATTGGGTTAGTAGTTAAAGCACCTGCAAGATATGATTCCGACAAAAACTTGACAAACCCCTTGAAAGAATCAGGGGCCTGATTATCATCAGTAAAAGAAAGGTAGTTAGTTCCATTCTTGGGGATATCAGCTCTAACATTGTTGAGTGTCATTGTTGTTGAGTAAGAAAGAATAGGTAAGAAAAATGAGAGAGAAAGAGCTTGAAATGAGAGAGAAATCGGTTTGGATTTGAAAATTAGGTCACTTTGAGTTCTCGAAGGCGTAAGGATGTGTATGTCGTGAAGTCTGGGTATTTATAGTAAAAGATAAATGACTTATCGAGAACTAAAAATAAACATTTGGAATTTGCTTATCGAGAAGTCATATAGAGAAAATAGATACATATCGATATGTCATATTTCTGATTCTTCTCGAGAACTAGAAAAAGACTTATCGAGATGTCAAATAAATACCTAGTTTGTCGAAAATGGACTAAATTGTTTCCAATTTTTATTTGAATAAATCAAAATAAAATCAGAATGATTTTGTCAAAAGTATTTTACTAAAATAATTTATTGAGTTAAATTATCCCAGTTCTAAGTAATTTATAAGTCTAAAATTATACTTATAGAGAACTTTGTGAGTTAACACTTATAGAGAACTCTACAATGACTTGTCGATAAGTCATAATTAAGCTTATCGAGAAGTCCCTCGAGAAGTCAGAATTAACTTGTCGAGAACTCACTCAAGAAGTCTTAAAATGACTTGTCGATAAGTCAATTAGACTTATCGAGAAATCAGTTTTCTATATACTTTTGATCAATTTGATTCTGTATTGTGCTAATTTTACATATTGAAAATGCAAATCAATATTTAGACAGTTTTCTTAGAATTGAAAAATTTCAAGCTAAATTTTGAATTTTGAAAAATAATATGCAAAGATTTTTGAAATATTTATAATTCATATTCCAGTTAATTTTCAATTAAATCAAATTAATTTTGATTCACTAGAAACTAATCTGTTGCAAAACATTAGCTGAGTTATTGCCTTAGGATGAAGAATTTAACATACCAATTTCACCTACAAGTCTAGTGAAAGTTGCTTCATCCAAAGGTTTAGTAAAAATATCAGCTAATTGTTTTTTGTTGGAACAAAAATGAGCCCAATGGTATCATTTGTAGCATGTTCTCTAATGAAATGGTACCTTACATCAATGTGCTTTGTTCTAGAATGATTAACAGGATTAGCCACAATAGATATAGCACTAGTATTGTCACACATAATTGGGATTTTGTGTAACACTAGGCCGTAATCCATTAGTTGATTTCTAATCCTAAGCACTTGAGCACAGCAACTTCCAGCAACTATGTATTCAGCCTCAGCTGTAGAAGTTGACACAGATTGTTGTTTCTTGTTATACCAGGATACAAGTCTTTTTCTAAGAAACTGACAGCTTTCACTAGTACTCTTTATGTTAACCCTGCATCTATCAAAATCTGCATCTGTGTATCCAACAACTTCAAAACCAGTTCCCTTAGGATACCATAATCCCAAGTTTGGAGTCCCCTTCAAGTATCCAAAAATCCTCTTCACAGCCATCAAGTGTGATTCCTTTAGATTGGCTTGAAATCTTGCACACAGACATCTAGCAAACATGATGTCTGGTCTACTTGCAGTTAAGTACAACAAAGATCCAATCATTCCTCTATAGCTTGAAATATCTACATTTTGCCCTTTTTATCTTCATCCAACTTTATAGCTGTAGATATATGAGTAGATGCAGGTGAACAATCAACCATACCAAACTTTTTCAATAAATCTTTGACATACCTAGTTTGGCTGATGAAGATTCTATCACTTCTTTGACTGACTTAAAGTCCAAAAAAGTAACTCAATTCCCCCATCATACTCATTTCATATTCACTCTGCATAAGCTTGGAAAATCTTTGACAAAGCTTTTCATTTGTGGAACTAAAGATAATATCATCCACATAAATCTGAACTAGGATCATATCATCACCATGCTTCTTGTAGAAGAGTGTCTTGTCTATTGTTCCTCTAGTGAATCCATGTTTGATTAAAAATTCTGAAAGTGTATCACACTAAGTTCTAGGTTCTTGTTTTATTCCATAGAGAGCCTTGAGTAACTTGTGTACGAAATTTGGAAATTCTAAATCTTCAAGACCAGGTGGTTGTTGCACAAAACTTCTTCTTTCAACTCACCATTAAGGAATGCACTCTTCACATCCATTTGATACACCTTGAAGTTAGAGTGTGTAGAAAATTCAATAAAGATCCTTATTGCTTCAAGTCTTTCAACTGGAGCAAAGGTCTCATCATAGTTAATTCCTTCCTCCTGTGAGTAGCCTTTTGCAACCAACCTTGCTTTGTTTCTGGTAACAATTCCATTTTCATCCATTTTATTCCTGAACACCCACTTTGTTCCAATTATACTCCTGTTCTTTGGTGCAAGAACCAATTTCCAAACTTTGTTTCTTTCAAACTGGTTTAGCTCTTCTTGCATAGCAGATATCTAATCAGGATCAAGTAGAGCTTCTTCAGTTTTCTTTGGCTCAACTTGTGAAAGAAAACATGCATGAAGGCATTTATTTGCAGTTGCACTTCTAGTCCTCACTCCAGCATTGGGATCACCAATAATAACATCTGCATTATGACTTATATCCCATTTCCTTATGTGAGTTTACTGACTTGTGTTTTCTACTTCTTCTTCATGATTGGTATGAATTCCAGAGTTTTCTTCTCTTTCTCCTCCTGAGTTTGTGCTATCGAATTCAGGTGTTTGATATGGGCTTCCATTCTCATAATTCACTTGATCAGTAGATTCTTCATTAATTTTGTGGTTTGTATTGACTTCAGCTTCATCATCAGAATCACTATCAATGTTGAGATTTTCAAACTTTAGAGCTTCAACTTCATTTTCACTAAGGCATTCCAAGCCTGGACATTTTTCATCATCAAAAGTAACATCTGTGCTTTCCATAATCTCCTTCTGTTCAATCACATAGCTTTGTATTCAGTTCTCTCCAATGAATATCCCAGTAAAATTGCCTCAAAAACTTTAGAGTCAAATTTTCGCACATATTCAAAGTTTTCCTTCAACACATAGCACTTGCTTCTAAACACATGAAGATGCTTCATAGTAGGCTTTCCTTTAGACAGGATTGAGTAGGGTGACTTTCCAAGATTCTTGTTAATGAGATATCTGTTTTGAGTGTAGCATGCAGTGTTCACAACTTCTTTCCAAAAACTTGTTACAAACTTTGCATCTTACAGCATTGTTCTAGCATCCTCTACTAGTGTTATGTTTTTTCTCTCAACTACCCCATTTTGCTGAGGTGTTCTAGCAGCTGAGAATTCTTGAATAATGCCCTTGTCTTTGCAGAATTCAGTTAAGGTTGCATTACTAAATTCTGTTCCATTATCAATCCTTAATCTTTTCACACAGTTCTGATCTTCAACCTGCTTTTCAATCTTCTTGATGTGTTCAATTATGATGTGTGGAGTTTCATCTTTAGAGTGCATAAATTGTACCCATGTATATCTTGAGTAGTCATCCACCATCACAAGTACATATTTTTTTCTTGAAATTGACTAGACATTAACTGGTCTAAATAAATCCATGTGAATAAGTTGCAAAGGTGCACTTATAAAATTCACAGTTTTAATCTTATGACTTGATCTCTTCATTTTTCCTTTTTGACAAGCATCACATACTTCATCTTGAGCAAACTCCAGATTAGTCATGTCTCTCACTAATTCCTTTTTGACTAAAGTGTTGATTGCCTTGAAATTCAAGTGAAATAGCTTCTTTGCCATAGCTTGCTTTGATCTACAGATGCCATTGTATAGAAGTAACAAATTCCATCCTTATTTGCTGAGTCCAAGACTGCAACAAATAAGCTTCCTTTCCTTGCTCCTTTTAGAGAAACTTCACCAGTCTTTTTGCTGATATAATATATTCTCCTTTGTCAAATGAGACCTTGAATCCTTTGTCTGTAGATTGACTAACACTAAGGAGATTCACTTCAAGGCCAGCTACCAGTGCTACATCTTCAATGACAACATTTCCAGTAATTAATTTGCCATATCCCATTGTGAAACCTTTGTTGTTGTCTCCAAAAGTCACTAATGGGCCAGCCTTCTCCTCAAACTGTGATAGCAGGTCATATCACCTGTCATATGTCTTGAGCATCCACTATCTATGATCCATATAAATTTCTTTCCTTTGCCCTGCACACAATGAGTTTAGGTGTGTTTAGCAACCCAAGCAGTATTGGGTACTATTCTTTTGTTAACAGATTTGATAGAGGTAGAGTTTGATGATTCAGAAAAAATATAATTCACTGAATGATGTGCATTGTCCTTTTTGGCTGAAGACTCGATATTGATTTCATTAAGATCAACTCTCAGCTTGTGGCAAATTGTTATTACTTTCATGTTGCAAGGTATGCAATCAAACTTGTCACAGAATGAGTAGGGATCTTCAATTTTTGCTTCATTGTACTTGCATGCTCCCACTCCTGGATTGCTAACAACCTTTTTGCAAAGATGAGTTAGATGATTCACAGAGCCATATTTTTTACATTGTTTTCTTGGAGCATCTGTAACATAAGAAAAATTATTGCTCTTGTCTATCCCAATATTCTCACTTCTATTCTCCTTCTTCTTTCTTGCATCTTCAGTTTTTACTTCCTTGACCGGTGTCTTGGAATCTTGGTTGACCATGGGCTTCTTTTCAGCTTTGGAAGTTGGAGTTGTTTCTGTATTTTTCTTCTCATTGTCTTCATCATCAATTTCTTGCTTTATGATCAACTCTTCTTCACTGAAATCTACTTCACATGCTTTGAACATAGGTGAACCAACCTTTCTCAGCATAGCTGGAACATCTTCATTTTCAGTTGCTTTTTCTTTACCACCTATAGCTTTCTTATTGCTATTCATGGCATCAAAATCAAGACCAATAGCTATGTTAGCATATGGCTTGTTCTTCTCATGGTACTGACCAACCAACTCAGATGCAAACCTGAATGATTTCAGTTTCACCTCATTTTTTTCAATTTTCTCTCTTAACACAGCTTCAATCTCATCAGCACACTTCGGCTTATTTGACAAATATTCATTTTCTTGCTTGACTGACTCAAGCTCCACAAGCAGCAGATCCATCTTTTTTTTCTCACTCTCAAGCTTCTCATTAGCTTTTGTTAGCTTACTGACTTCCTAAGTAGCTGCTACCACTACACCATATATGACCTGTTATAACGGTTTTTTACAGTGTAATCAGCTAAAGTGTGACCATAGGTTCTTTAAAATTATTTTTGCCTATCTATGCTTACACTTTTTTATTGTAATCATTGATGACATTTAGTGTAACTATAGACAAAATGAGACATCTACGGTTATACCATAACTGATGTTACCATTGGTCTTAAAAAATATATAACCAATAACCAAAATTTTAGGCGGGTCACTCAAGACATGAGGGGGAAATGAAAATTAAACCTAAAACCTAAAACTAAAACCCCAAAACAAAATAAAACTTTGCCTCTCTACATCTCTCCCCCCCCCTCTCTCTCTCTCTCTCTCTCTCTCTCTCTCTCTCTCTCTCTTCATTGTAGGTCATTTTAATACAATCGGGTGTCCGAGTTCTTCGATATCTGGTGGTCTTTCCTCAGGAGCCTTGCACTAATGGAAAAACGTTAATAGACATCGGCTAAAAATCGATGTCTACGATTGAAAAAATCTGATGTCTTCATGGGTGATGTTAAAGAGCCCCCCATTTAACATCGCTTTTAAACTGATGTGAAAGAGGACATATAACATCGGTTTTTTGTATGAAATCGATATATATATCTTGATGTTAAATTTTTAATGCACATCTATTATTTATATATTAATTTAATATGATATTTTTATCAATTTAAACATATGCCAGATAAGCAAATTGTTTGATTTTTCCCATTAAACTGATGTTACTAATACCGATAACATCAATTTTCAAGCAAAACCGATGTGAATTGAACCTTTAACATCGGTTCCTATCTGAGAACTGATTTATATAGTCACTAAATTGATGTCTATAAGAATTAATAACATCATTTCTTTAACCAAATGTTTTATAAAGTTCTCTTTAACATCAGTTTTGTATTCTTATGCCTTTGTCTATTGTGGTATTAAACATCGGGGTTTTTTATAAACTGATGTTTATGTACTACTTAAACTGATATATTAAGCCTTGATAATCATCAATTTTGTACTGATGCCAAAAATTTGCCAATCTAAAAAAATTGCCAAGCCAAAGATTTCCAAAACCAATTACTACATAATACCAAATTGTCTATATATGCATTAACCAGTATCCAAACATCAAGTACAACATGTAATTATGCACTAGCTATAATATCCGTCAACATGTAATCAAAACATAGAAAGTTGGCTTGAATTCTGGAAGGCTTCTCTGGAGTAGATGGAATTGTGGTCTGAATTTCCAGTGTCACAGCATGCCCTGCAAATGCAAATGCAATTTGGCCTAATGTGTTAAAGACCCTGAAAATTGAATCAGCTCCAGTGCTTTTGTATGGGTAGCTCACGTTTTCGACACGACCATGAGCTATGCTACCGACCCAAGTTATAGTTGAATAGCTGCATCAAAAGTTTCAATAATAACTTTAATTTAATTTTTTTGGAACTAATTTCTTAAACTGATTTACTAAATTTACGGTCAAGTGAAGTGACTATATGAAGAATACAGGGGTACAATTTTCTTTTATTAACATAAAAACAGTCCCTCCATTAAAAATAAGAGCAATGTTTCTGATTCTGTGATGTACTACTATCATAAAAATATGCCTGAGATTATAAATAGAATTTTAAATTATCTGAGAGATATGATGGCACCAGGATAATATTATAAACATGGCCCCTGGTCCCCTGAAAAACAAAACAACAAAAATAGAATTACAAAGAGTTTATTTTAGAATACTAAATTTCAAGTCACAACACATATATCATATATGCAACTATGCAAGTGAATACATACCAGCCTAAGTAGGCCATGTCACAAGGCAAGCTAAGAACTCGAGCACCAACCATGGTTGTAAAGTTTGAAAAGTTGAATGCCACTATTTAGCTTTGCGGGGAGGTCCATCTTTCCATTGCTCATCTTCCGGAACTTCTTGTATATCAAGTAGTAGTTTAGAGAAATCAACATTGCTAAAAAGAAGTGTATTAAGAGTAGTACAAAGAAATGGTACATTGATATCAATACTAGAAAAACATTCATAACTCTCGTATGCATTGCAGTGTTATATCTTTTAGAGATTACCATGTAATGCTCTAGACAAAAAATATGCAGTGAGGTGGGAGTTCCATTAAAAGTTATTCCTGACCTTTATATTGTATATCTCTCGGCGTCAAAAGGTTACAATACAATCACCAGTTTTTAAGTTAGAGAAAGATCCAAGAGGAACATTCAACGGAACAAAAGGTGAAAGCCTTTCATAGTGTTGGACCTGAATATATAGACCATAATGCATAAGCAAGTAGCTACAAAATTTCCTTCTCTCCGAAAAAAAATTACTATTACTAAATACAGCTGTACTTTGTAGGGACTAAAACTTTGTGTTCCATAACACAACATTAAGAGGTCTGCACTAGGTAATAGTAGAACAAATAATTTAATAAGTAAATGACCCAAAATCCAAAAGATAAATTCATCATTATAGTTTAGCAATGATATAGCATCATTTGAACTTATGCAACTGTAAAGAAAAAACTTTCCAATAAAAATTTCATAACATTCAATAGTCTAATACTTCGACTTAAAAATGATCAACTACTACTACACTTCACGATACAAAGTTCAATAGTCTGCCTAACTACTAATAGCATTAAAGGATTTGATCATGTAATAAGCCAACTTCACGAAATCCAAGAGCTAAATCTAAGCTTCACTTGAACAAACTAATCTGAGATGGCTACATCTATTGTTCGTACTCATATAGTTATACAGTTCTATCTGTACCAATTTATATCAAAGGCTAGGTGAACAACACATAGAAACACAACTTGCTGATCATTCAGTGCCCGATGAAAAAAATGAGAAGAAAGTTAGAAGGTTCATAGTTAGAATTTTACCTTGTTTAAATAATTCATTTGTGTGAGCACATAAAGGATAACTACCATTGTAAATGCCCATGTTTGGGGATAAATTAGCTGATTCCCTCCCGATAATGTTAGCTTTAAAGAAATTCCAATTGCCTTAACACTCATGACTTGTTAAACAATACACCTTAAAAAGTTTAACTTGCTATTGAAAAACTTTGTAAGTATAATCTGCAATTAAATAATTTAGGAAATAAAAATACCACAACATACTGATATAGAACCAACTAGCGAACAAAGTACTCCAATGTAGCACATTATATATGTTTGGCCATATTGTGAAACAAAATGTAATATAAGTATGAAGACATTTGCTAACACCATTGATGCATACAAAAGAAACCATGCGAGGAGTGAAATATGTTTTGTAGATAATTTTAGCGAGACATATAACAAAAATAAAAGGTAGTCTATAGGCCATATACATACAGACTTGGATTCTGCCTCACCGGACTCATCAACATGATCAGCAGTCTTATCATCTGTATCAAAAGACTCAGAATCATCAAATTCCGACACGGCTGATAAGTGGCATTTTATACCACTTAGAACATCTTAAAATGGCTTAAATGGGTGCCTTGAAATCAAGTATTTTGTGTATTTGATGCGTTTTTCTAGTGTTTATGCATTTCAGAGTATTGGTTGCATTTCGGAGGAGTAATCATCAAGAATAAGCCTTGGCATGTGTTCGCTATTGCGAGAGGAAAGAAATGGGCAGATTACGGCGAAGAAACAGAGCAAACTCAGGAATTTTCCAGAAGGGTCCTGAGCGCCCGCTCAGCAATGCTGAGCGGCCGCGCAGAAAGCTGAGCGCCCGCTCAGCTATGCTGAGCGGCCGCGCAGGGTCGGGAAAAAAGACAATTTATTTTAGGACTTCTACTTCTGTTTGGCTTCCACTTCTATGTAATCTGAGTTTTATGGGACTATTATATAAGTAGATTTAGAGACGTTTTCAAGAGAGAGGATCGTGGTATTAAGCAAGGAGCGAAGGAGATAAGGAGGAAGACCGTTTTAGCACACAGCAACGAAGAGGAAGCATATTTTCTTGTGATTCTTGTTTCGTTGTAATGTTGGATGCTAGTTTTCTTACTTTGAACCTATTTACTCTTGTGACGTACTCTGATTTAATATAATTAGTTTAGTTATTATTTTCGTGTGTTTGTTTATCATGATTTCATATGAACCCATGATGACGATGAGTGCTATTATGGGCTAATCGTGATCATGGGTTTGCAACGGATTTACTATGGAATTCTTTAGTTAATTGTTTAATACTTTAGTGTGTGATGATTGTATGATATCTAGTATTGGTTGTGCGTATTCATCTTATGTGCGTCGCGAACATATAAGATAGGGTGTTAATCTCTTGTGAAGCGACGGTGGATCTTGAGATTTAGAACTTGCCATGCTAGAATAGGTTCATGTATGGTGTGCATGATTAGTGGGTAACTCTAACAGTTTTATTTGCCCTGTGTAATCAAAAGGAATAACTTGTGCTTAAATCGTTGTGTTGTCAATCTCTGTAGACATATAGGAACTCAACATAATTGATGCCTATTCAACTTCTATCTTAATTATGGATGTTTGGTAGAATGGTATTAGTACAATGAAAGTTGGCTTTTATCAGTTTCGTGTTATTCGATTAATATCATCACTGTCACATGCTAAAGGTAATAACAATAGCTATTGAAGGAAGTAGTAATGAAGTTGTGATCTCATGAGTGTTTTAATATTGTTAATTTGAATTGTTAATTAAGTGATTAATTAAGTAGTTAATTGTAGTTAATGTTTAGTCAACAATTCTAAGTATTAGTGTCTTAACATTGAGAAGTAATCATACATTGGTGCGTGAGTTTAATTAGACAATAAATTAGTCTGAGTCTCTGTGGGAACGAACTAGAAAGTATTCTATATTACTTGCGAACGCGTATACTTGCGTGAATATTAGCGCGTGTTTTCGCCCTAACAACGGCCCTTTGAGAAAAGGAAAATGAACATAAAAGAAATAGCAGTAGCAAGTTTGAAAGAAGAATAAGCGCAGTGAAGACTTCGAACATGATTGATAGTTAAGAACTAGGAAGAGCTTTTGTATTTGTGGTATCCTGGAAAAAGATTTATTGATTATAACCTGGCGTGATTTATATCTACGAGGGCATTTGCTACTCATAAGGACTCCTAATCTTTCATGAAACTAGATAATTATCGGCTCTGTTTTGGGATATGATACGATTTGTTTTAGTCGTGCATTTTCTAGAGTTCTACTCTAGTAGTCCTTCTATTAACTTCAAACAGCCCTATTTATATATCTGACAAAAAACAGCAGTATATATAGTAAAAGCACATTTAAATACTTTACAAATTTTATATAAAGAGTAATACATACAGTTAAATTAAATTAAAATTAAACTTGATGAGTGCACTGTGGATGTATAAGTTTGTCTCCTTTTTTTCTCCCCCTTATATCTAATTTAATTTCTGTCACTATAATGCAAGAAGTAGAAGGCATACTTCTAAATTATGATATCATTACACGATTCATAGCAGCACATCTGCATAAGATTTTAATATTATTATTAGATATATAAGAACTCTGAATAACTTACACATGATGGAACAGTAACATCAGTTTCTTATCAATGTTTTACAATTCCTAATGCATGACATAACAAAAGTTCCAAGAGAAGACACACACAAGAAAAGAAGCAAAAAACACTTATCTTGGTCTCCCAAATGCTGGGATGTGCATAATAAACATTGAAAGCGTACATGTATTTGACAGAGATATATATTTCTATAAATCTATTGAGTCCAATGCCTCTGAATGCTAAATTTCTAACATAGTGGAATACATTCAATACGTCTTCTTAAGGAAAAGGTCTAGTTTGGATTTCTCTTGAACTCCCATATATCCTAAAACACTGTGGGAAATGACCGCAACAGAATCTTTTAACCAGGAGGTGCTTCGATTTAACCGTCTTCAGTAAAATAATAGTTAGTTTTAAGTATTTGACAACAATGGGGGATTTGATTAACAAAAAAGTGTAGATAGTTTATAAGACTAAGCATGGTTAAGTTTAATCAAACATTCATTCTTTTCTTATCAATTAAAATTGTTATTGCACGTGATGTCTATACTATCAAGGCTGCATAAATTCAGTCAACTCAAGGCAGATGTTCAACTAAAGAAAATCCAAAATGCCTCACCGCAATTAATATATCAGGAATTATGGGCCCTAAGATAAATGATATGATCTTCTGTCAAAGCTTTTGAGAGTGCCTATACAAGAAACGATCACCAAACAAATTATACAGGTTACCACATAAAAGCTACATTAGATCCCACAATAAAAAGAAGAGCATTATTAATGTGGCATGCGCCCTTTAAGCAAGAGATATATGCTTACAAAGAGATGGCTATATGGTTTTCCAATTTTGGTAGACCGCGGGATACATAATGATACATACCTTTAGTGCGACACGCTTACAGTGAGATTAAGCCCATAAATTCCCGGTCAAAATTCTGTAACCTTACAAAACACAGGTTGTTTCTTTTCCTCTGCCATTTTATCACAAACCTTCACTACAACCAATAATCATGTCAATCAATACCCAATACAAAAGTAAAATTATCGAATAAATTGAACATTTATCCAACTGAAAAATTAACAATTTAAAATTCTACAATTAAAGAGCGTACAACTTAGCTAATATCAAAAACGATACAAGAATCGCAACAGCAAATACAGATCCAGAGGCTCTTTTCCTCTATATTACTTTCTTATTCGCCATCAACGTCATGAAAACCTTGCAAAATCAATAATATCGAAATCAAATACATGCACGCACAAACATATAAACATTAATATAACATTAAGGGGGGGAGAGAGATATTGTAATTACAAAAGAGTAGAGATGGACAATATCGCTGCGATGTCTAATCGGGATACGTCGGCAAGAAAATCCAAATGAACATTACAATGAAATTCTGATGAGAGAAGTGAACAGACGAAATCAGATAAAAATTACGATACAGATTAGGGGAGTGAAACTCAATAGAGATTGACGAAATTACTGTGGGTGTTCTTCAGAGAGAGGAGAGAGTGAAGAGAGAGAGAGAGAGAGCGTAATCGAGATTCGAGAGAAAATAGGTGATGTGGGTGTTCTTCAGAGATAGGATAGAATGAAGAGAGATGTTTTTGAGTTTTTTGTTTTTGCTTTTGGTTTTATGTTTTTAATGTTTTTGTTTTCTTTTTAATTGAAAAGAGGGGGAAAATGTGTGTGAAAAAAAGGGGAGAATTTGGGTAAGGCAAAAAACAGAGGGGGGTAACTTGGAGGCATGAAATATTTGCTAAGGGGGGAAACGGGGAAGACGCGCTGATTATTTTTTTTAAAACAGACATATAAAATCGGTTTAACTAAAACACTGATGTTTATAAAACCAAAAGACATCGGTTGCTCAAAACCGATGTCTAAAACACCTTTTACATCGGCGCCAAAAACAACCGATGTCTTTGAGACGATGTCTATTCTACTTTTTCTAGTGTTGGTTCAATCGATTCCCACTAACGGATTTGAGACTTTACCGCAAAAAGATTCAATTGGGCCTCCTTCTTTTTACATTCATGGTTCTCAGTTAATCCACACACATCGATTTGGGGCTTCACCAAGTCTTCTTGTTCTACAATCAGGTATTCTTCTTCTGCAATCAAGTTTCTCAATTAGAATTTTAGCTAAAGGTGTTTTCCAGTTAGGTTTTTTCAATTGGGGCTTTGATGGGTTTTATGTGTTTTTTTATTTGTTAAATGATGTTCTGGCATAATCTGACCTACAAAATCCTCTTCACCATGATGCTTTTATATCTTTCAGTTGGGCCATGGGAATTCCGTAATATGTTTATGTTACAGCTTTAAGTGTTGATCCTGTAATTTAGCCCAAGTAACATTACTCATAATAATATTTTTTCAGGTAAACAGCAAGGCATTGTTGATGTTTTCTGGTCTGCTAAGTGATGAGGTTCCCGAGAACATTTCCTGGCCTGATATTCCTTATATAACCGATGAAAATGGAAGTAAGTTCATTGATATTATTGTTATGCTGTTGGTGCCCTGGGTTTTGGTATTATGTAATTGTATTAAAAGATGTGCCTTTTGTCTTTCAATCAGACATTTAATTTCAGGTCAAGAAAGATTAAGACATTCTGCAAACTCTTACTGCCGAGGATACCCTTGTGGTATGATACTTGCTTTTATCTACAAATAACTTAATATTCTTACAATACCTAAATTTACACTATTTCATGTATTTACTAGTGCATCTTTGTATAAAGCTAGCTATGGGTTCTCATATTATTCCACAAAAGTTTATGAAGAATAGGAGTTACATTCTCATTCTGCTCACTACTCTTTAAGTATGGAGAAAAAATGATTTTAGATATCTTTTATGTTCTATAGCAACATCCCGGGGCTTATTATAGGTTTTTCTGCATTGCAACAAGTTATTATAGGTTTAGATACTAGATAAATGCTTAGTGAGATGGAATTACTGAATCAGTGTTTAGATACTAGAGAAATGCTTAGTGAGATGGAATTACTGAATCAGTCAGATGATAATTTTGGTATTTCGGATGTTGATGTGACAGTAGTGACGGCGAAGATGATGAGGATAATGATGAGGATGATGATTAAAGTGAAGAAGATGACAACTATGAAGAGGTGACAACATTTTACTTTAATTGTGTAAAACATCAGAAATGATATGTAATGTAGCCTCTTCATCATTCATGTTTATCTTTGTAGGAGTGGATTGCAGTTCTTGATGATGAGGATGATGGGGAGGATTCTGATGAATCACCAGGGGACTGGGCAAAACTGGAGACCATACGCCTCTTTCATCCATTATATCTTTCGAAAAAACTGGCTAAGGTGACTTAGTTGCTTTGCTTGGAAAACTATAAGTGATGTGGATTAGATGATCAAATTATTATTTTCGGGTTATTGAACTGTTTGAAGTTACTCAAAGAACTACCTGAGTTTGCATTTAGTATTTGCTGAAAATATGCTATTCGGAAAATTAGGAATTACACTTGGGAGTACTATAGTGTAAATATCTGAATTAATAACCTGAATTTTATTTCGATGTTGTTTATTTATATCTTGGATTTAGCAGTAGCAGAACATTCTATACTCATCATGTATCTCATCTTGAATATCCTTTATTTTTTATTTCCTTGGCTTAACTTGTTCCTGTCCTTCAGTTTGTACAATATCAAATATTTTTCTAACCTGCCATGGTGTGTATATTGGGAAGTTTTACCGAAAATGTTACATGGAATAAATGTAGGATAGTTGCGTACTTGCATCTAATTTATCGATGTTGCTGCATCTTTCTATTATATCATGATATGTTCCTTAACTGATATACTTGGGTGGTTCCTTAATTTAGATGTCTGACAACATTTGACATAATTTACTTGGTATACTTCTGCCATAAGTTTAATTATTTACTTGTGTGCAAAAGTGAAAAAGTGGTCTTTATTTTATACTCCTAAAAAATAAATAAAAAGGTTATGATAACATTTTCTTGTCTAAATGATTGACAGACTTTCGTTAAAGTAGATGACTTTAGGAGAGCTAAACCTGATGCCATTGCACACTCGGCTGCCAAAATTATATCCCGTCTTAAAGATGGTGAAGGAAAGACCACGCATGCTCTCAAATCATTCTACTGGTGATGCAAGGGTATTCAGGCAGAGGTAATGTGGTTGTTTCTTGGTGAAAGAGTTTGATCAAGTTCTGGTTACATCCATATTATGCATAATCTTCGATATTACATGATATTTATATCCATCATCTTTATTGTTGGAGATTATATGAAGATAGAGTAAAAAAATTTCCTCAAATTTATTAAAATGGTGGAAGGTCTGTAATTGAATTGTTCTAAAGAAATAATTGTTCAACAATGGCAGGAGGTGGCTCTTATAGTTATAGATAGCCTTGGCTTGGACTTGAGAGTTTGCTCCGGAATACAAGTTCAAACACTGCGCTTTGCATTCAAAAAACGGGTATTGATTATACTATGTCCTAAATTGTTTTAAAAAATTGACAGGTTTATAAATTGGTCAGCTAAGTATATGGAATGACTTGTCCCATATTACAAATCAGTAAGTTTAGTTGAATTCCTTGTCTGCAGTAAAATAACAGACCTATGTTATATATTGAATGAGATGTTTATATTGTGGCACAAAATTGTGAAACTATGATGAGCACAACTATTGTTAGGAAACTATTAATGTATAACAATTGCATCTAAAGGTGAATGATAATATAAAACTGTGGTTTCTTATGCCACCACTAGTGTACCTCTCCTATTTCAGTATTATTGTCATTAAATTTTTTTCTTGTTGCTAATAATTTTATTCTTTTCAATATATTGCATTGCATGCCGCTTCAAAATATAGTGCTGAGAGACAACTGAATGATATGATGTTTCCAAGGATCCAGGGTAAGCAACAAAAGAAGAAAGAAACTCACCTTTCATGACTACTCCAACATTGTTTCTCCTTTGCTCTAATCTATTTTTTAGCCTAGTAATATGTTAATAGTTAATACCATAAATTTACTTGTGTATTTGGAGGTACAATAACTATTGTGTATTGATCTGTTAATTTTGACTTAGGCCAGCATGGAGTGTGAAAGACAAGAGAAAATTTCACATTGTATCAGACGTAAGATTCTAGATCATTCGAATAAAACTCCTTGTGATGTGAAATATCCTTTTAATATAATTAAATATGATCTTTCACATCACCAGGGTCTATAAATTTTATCCAAATGAAGTAGAACTTTACATCTGATGTATTGTTAGATCTTTTCCCCTTATGCTCTTGGAAGATCAACCAAGGCAGTTCGACAAAATGAGGTGTTGCTCTGACCACCGTCATGGGCTCAAGATGCCCTGGATGCAGCTGTGTAAACTTGTGGAGCTTCTAAGAGCAGCCAAATAATACGCAACTGGAATACTTTATACAGTTGAACTCTATTTTGGTTTGATATTATAAATCATGATCTTGATGTGGTCTATTAGTTTTAGTTTCCAGTACTTGTTTTGGTATGGTTGGTGGTTGGTAGGCTTGGAACTTGTTGGTGGTTGGTGGTACTTAAATTGGTTGTTTTGGTTGTTGGATTGTTTTTGTTGATGAATGTTGGGTAAACTTTGAAATGGGGAAGTTCTATTTTTAAACATTATATTACCTTTTTTCTCATAAAGTGTTGGCAAAGAGTCCTGTAAAGTGTAGCTATTGATATAAATTGTTCATATTCTCTGTTGGTGAATACCAAAAAAATGTAGGTATAGATTTAAAAGTGTAGGTAAAAGCTTAAAAGGTCCACATAAAAGTGGAACTATAGATAACAAGCTGTAGTCATTGATAACTTTGTTTTTCAAAATTTAGTGTTACCATAGGCTTATGGTTACACCAAATATGATGTAACAAATACCATAATTGTGTAACCATAGGTCTATAGTTACACTAAATTTAATGTTACCAAAACAATAAAAGTGTAGGCATAGATGTCCTATGGTTACACTTTTTCTGGTGTTACCAAAAATTGAAAAAGTGTTACCATAGACCCCTATGATAGCACCGATATTGGTTACGATCCTATTTTTCAAAAAGTGTTACCATAGCCATTTTCTTCACTTTCAG
Source organism: Apium graveolens (assembly GCF_009905375.1). Classification (NCBI taxonomy): domain Eukaryota; kingdom Viridiplantae; phylum Streptophyta; class Magnoliopsida; order Apiales; family Apiaceae; genus Apium; species Apium graveolens. Next base: position 148,542,154 of record NC_133647.1, read on the forward strand.
CAACGCTTTTTGGCCTTTATTCACACTTTTTTGGTGTTACAATAGGTTGTTTATGGTATATTGTACCAAGCTAATGTGTATATGAAACATCTCCACACTTACCTTTTCCACAGTCTCCCTATATTGACTAGCATTTAAATCAATAGTGGTTAGAGTTGGTACCTTTGATTTTGAGGTGGATGTTCCTCCATGCTCAAAAGCCATAAGTGTATAGTTTCCAACCTCTTCATCCTCATCATCAACATCAGTATCATCCCAACTATTTCCTTTTGTAATATAAGATTTTCCAGACTACTTCTTCAAGAGAGCTTCATACTTTGCTTCCAGTTCTAGGTAAGCTTTATCCTTCTTCACCTTTTTAGGCTTTCTGCATTCAGTAGCAAAGTGACCCAAATCATCACAGTTGAAGCACCTTATCTTTGATCTATCCACAGATCATGTTTTGTAGCCACTTTTGCTAGCTGAATTGTACTAAGCTTTTGGTTTCCAATTATTATTGTTGGAAGATTGTCCCTTGCCTTTGAAAAACCTTGGCTTCTTGACTCTTATGTTGAAAAATTTCCTAGCCAAGTAAGCCATGGATTGGTCCATTTCATTTAGCTCATCCAAGATGTAATATTCATCTTTCTCCAGCTCCAATACAACTTGCTTCTGAGGTTCTTTGTTCTTTTGTTCCATAGCTTGAACAACTGGAACTTGATCATCTTGCTCATCTTCACTTTCTTCTTTGTCATTCACAATCAAAGCACTTGAACCATCAACAAGATGACCATGGTGTGCTTTCAATGACTTTCTTTGCAGCATTTCAAGTTCATAAGTTTTCAAGATTCCATATAGAACTTCCAAAGTCATTCTGCTTAAATCTCTTCCTTCTCTAATAGCTTATATTTTCTGTTCAAGATGGTCAGAAAGAGCTAGCAGGAACTTTAGGTTAACCTCCTCATCTTTATAAAATTTATCATGTAACTGTAAGTCATTTATCAATTTATTGAACCTTTCAAAAACTTCAGTAATTCCTTCTTTTGGTTTGGCCATAAAGCCTCATACTGAGAAACCAGAATCCTTATTTGCTTTGACCTAACTTCCTAAGTTCCTTCATATAGGATCTCTATTATCTCTCAGATCTGTTTGGCTATGTCACAGTTGACAATGTTATTGTACATTACATTGTCAAGTGACTTTATTAAGATCAGGTGCAAGCCACTATCCAGAGAGACTTTTTCTTTTTCAGGTTCAGTATATTCTGAAGGATCTTTAGGAGCATAATGTGCTGGAATGGCCATGTCCCCATCTGTAGATTCCCTAACTCTTACCATGGGGTAAAAGGCCCATTCTTGAGGATCTGATTGTAGAATGGATTGACCATCCTGATGAACAACATCATTTTCTTTTTCCATAGTGTGTAGTTAGATCTGTCAAAGGTAGGAATTTTGATACTGTTAAGCTTCTGTGTATTCATTCTTCCAAGATCTTTAATCCGTTTGCTTTCAGATTTTACTCTGATACCACTTGTTAGGTAATGAATATAACACAGAGGGGGGGGGGTGAATGTGTTTTTGATTATTTTTAAGCTTTTTAAACTATTATGAAAGTGGTGAACAAAGTAGTCTAACTTGTAGAGATAATATATTTTAACAGGAATAATAAAACATGCACATGAACACACTATCTTTCAAAACTCACTTAATTTTATATTAAAATCAAATATTTCTTGCTACAAATTTCTGGGTTCTTTGTTGATAAAAAACTCAGCTTCTTTCTTGAGAGAGTTACAAGATTTTTGGATCTATTTTGTTATATCTAAAACAAAGCATCCAGTGTTTACTTTATAGAACAGTAAACACAGGTTTTACACAACATGCAATAGCATGTACTAAACCCTACTTTAAGTTAACTAAAACTTTCTATTTCTAGCTTAGTGTATCTTTGCAAATCGTGCATGTTTGTGACTTTACTTTGTCAGTTAATCTTGGCCTTTGATCTTGTATACTTCAAGCTTCTTTTTGTAGAATTTTCAAATCATTGATTGATTTTTTTATCGATTGATAATCTTGGATATTTAACTGGTCTGCATTATGTACTTTAGTTTTACATCGAGATCTCCAGTTTGTTATATAGAGACTCGACATCTCGATAAGTATAATGACTTATCGAGATCTCTTATTTCTCTGTAGTTGTTTTGACTTATCGAAGTCTCTAAGTTCTCTATATGAGAATTTAGCTTGTCGAGATCTCTGATTTTATGCAATTAGAAAAGACTTGTCGACATCTCTGAAGTCTCTATTTGCATATTGACTTGTCGATATCTCTGAGATCTCTAATGAGAAATTGACTTGTCGATATCTCCAATCTTCAAATCTTCATTTGACTTTTCGATATCTTTGAGACTTCTCTACATGCGGAAATAACTTGTCGATATCTCCAATCTTCACATCTTCATTTGATTTGTCGATATCGCTGAGATTTCTCTATAAGCCATTTTGGACTTCTTGATAAGTCATTCTGGAGTTTTCAAATGAGTTCTCTTTATAAATTGATCTGTGACTTGTCGATATCTTAACTTAGAATATTTTTCATAAAACAAATTTATTCAACTCTAAGCTTCTATATTTTTTCTCTGAGGCATGATCTTTGCTTGATCTTCTTCCAAAGTTTGTTCTTAGGCTTGAAACTTTTTATAGAAAAATACTCCAGTCTAATATTCTAACCTTTTTACAGACTCAAGAAATATAATACATAATACAGATTTAGACTATCATACAACTATGTTTCAGGGTTGTCAATGTGACTAAGTCTTGTTATTATACAGGCATGTCTTGTAAAATAAAAAGACATGTTGTCAGCTGAGGCACTCGATAACATATTTGTAAGCTATATAATGATCTTAGAAGGAAAGAATAATATAGTTAACTTGGAAAACTAACACAAATATAATACATATATTGATGCTCGGCCTTCTGATATGATAATTTATTTCTAAAGAGATAGCACCGTATTATCTTTAAACAAAGACCATGGATCAACTCATTAACTGCATCAAGTAAACAATATAATGTAAGTGATTACAGTAGATATTAGGGTAATATATCCATTTATCAGATGTTTGTAATATAGTTGATGATAAGACCAAAAACCCTATTTAAGGCCTTGTAGTACCACTTTTAGCTGGAATATAAAATCGGGCTTTATATAAGATATTTGTCTTTATGCTTGACTTCCTCAGCATATATAATGATTATTATAACAACTATTAGTGATCACTCCTACGCATATTAATTTTCTAATGTCCAAAATAGTTGCTTTACAATGATAACTTTAAAGGTCTATGTTATATAAGATTGTGAATGACCTGTTTGCGTGTTGTATGACTAGAAACTAATTTTTTCCCCGGGGATGATAGAATCATTAAAATCATTATTTTATAATAAAATTTTATAAAAAATTCCGAGTCTATGTTTCATAACATATAAAAAAATTAATGTCAAAAAGTCATATATAAACTCACAAAAACTTATTATTTAAACTATAGATAAAAAATAGATTTCAAATTTGTTTCCACAAGAAAATCATTATGGATGAATTGTTATTATTATCAGAGTATGCTTTACGGCTAATATAGAAGATAGTCATTGTTTTAGGTGGTTAATAGTAGTTACATTAGCTGGAATAACAAGATGGAACTCTTTCAGTGAAGTGATGGTTATTAAAATAAGATTATAAGAATCAGCTCTGGATCAGTAATTTTTACTAACAAATATTTTTATGTCAAGATTAAATCTGTAGTATTATATGAATGTTAATTTTTCCATAAATAACATAATTATACTTTTTTAGTCCTAGAAATTAGCACTAGAAAAAAATAATCAAGCCTTTTGCTATTGAATTTCATCTCATGGCCATTCTTCTTCGACTACTAACAAATACAAAACCCGAACATGTTTCTGTAATTCATGCTTACTTAAAATTTAAGTATTGACCTTCATATTTCTCTTTTCTTGTGTTATGAAATATTTTATTATGTTTGGCCTTTTATAGTTTTATGTTCAGGCTATACATATTTCAGATAATTATTTTAATGTACATGAATGTTTTGACTGTGTTCTTTGAGAAACCCATATTTTTCCACTATATAGTTTATATATTTTATAACAGTCTCCAATAATTGCAATGGTTTTGGGTGAGAGGGGATTGATTTTACAGATACTTTGCCCGAAGTTTGGTGGATATTTAACTTTTGGCGCTCTTGATTTTGGGATAATATCAGCACGGACAACCTACAATTGTAGATTTACTGAATATGTACAATTTTAGACAAATAGCGCCTGATACGAAAATATTTGATATTATTGGGAAGCATGTTAGCCACATAAAATCACCAATTTTATTTTATAAAGCATGTAGTGTGGCTGGTTTTAATGAAATTCATGTACATTTGCTGGTGGATGACGTAGCCAGTTTTGCCCAAACTAGTTATAATTTTGTCAGGACATTTTCGGGTTTCAAGTTAGTATGAATAATTATAGTATTTGTTTTTTATTGGAAGATAATTCCTTCGTATTTTGAATATTAAAATTTGATTTGTTTATTATCTTGTTTAGTCTTTTCTTGTGCTTAAATTTTCATTATTTATCATTTTCGGTATAGTGATCGTCTTCATGTCTTTCATTTATAATTATTAGTTGGTGAGACTACTTTAGAACATAATCTATGATTGATTAAAATGTAATTTCTCTCCATTGTACAATTCCTCACAAGGAGTCTGTACTAAAATGATATGACGAGGTTGATCCAGCCGTAGAGTTAATATATTATGAATTGTTTTCCAATGGGATGTAGATGATATCAGTATTAATTTTATGTACTACTGGATCTTTTTTTCCAATTCTGTGTAGGTATAAATCTTTTGCTCAAGTTTCATGTCACCGTCAATTGGAACCATTAACTCCATCATCAGGAGGAACAAGGAGAAATTATTTGATTGGAACACAGACTATTTTGAAACTATTTCGGCCATCGAGAATTTTCTTACATTTGACATTATCTACCTACAAACTCAAAATCTTCCTATCAAATAACTTCAACTAGTGCTGAAAAATCAAGAAACTAGCTAGCTCGTGCATCGCACATGTTATACGCTAGTATTATATAATATACGTAAGGGGGATCTTATCCAAATTTTGGTAATTATGGTCCATGTACTATAAATTTAATATGAACCATTAGATATTTAAAAAAAATGGATCATAGTCGTTGTATCTAAAATAAAGGAATATTCTATAACCAACTATAAGTAGGTATCTAAATTGAATAGAATATCTTACTTTAAACCACAAAGAAATACGCATCCTAAAATGAATAGAATAATAATTCAAAATTTGTATTTACTTTTTTCTTTAAAATTCGAATAATATTTTTTGGACAAAATTTTTAAACCATAATTGAATTAAACATTATTTCGTGAGCTTCGCGTAGGCTGTAAAATCGTCAAAATCTGATTTATAGAATTCAAGATTGAGCCGAAATAAAATCAAGCAAAGATTGATGTATATTTTTTTTAAGAACTTTATGTATTTTTTTTAACTATTTCAAATTAACAAAAATTTGTTAAATAAAAAGAATAAAACAATTGTGCATTGTACGCCGAAATATTAAAAAAATTGGTAGTCGGTTTGTCGGTACAGTATTTGGGTTTATCTAGACCTGGATTTATATAACACACATGATTGCTTTTGTATTTATGTTATTGATGAAACTTTTTTCAAAACTTAAATAGAAATAATTTCTTCGTCGACGTAATGATATTGAAATAAAATAAAATAATATATACCATTCACCTTGACTTAAACAAAATTATGTTATTGGTCGAGGTTAAAATAAATTTAAAATCAAACTAAGGTCTCATTTGTTTACCACTTAATAGATCTTAATGAAACTTTTATGAACGATTAAAATTATTCAGATCATTTGGTTTCCCTTTTTAATTTTCTGAAGCATTCATAAATAGCTTATGCGCTCAGAAAGAAAAGCCAAGACTAACGATTGAGAAAAGACGTAAAGCATGTGGGCTATGTTATTACCTATTATTATAATAGATAGATAATTACTTTGATTTATTAATGTAAAATTTCTTATTGTTTTATTAATTTTATGTCAGTCATATTTAATAGTTTTGTAATTTCATATTTGATATTTAACCAAATAACAAATAAATAAGGAAAATAATGACCATACTCCTATAGTTTATATATATAATTTAAAAAATGAGATTTATTTTAATTATTACGTGATATTATTCATATAAAATGTATAAATTATCGTAAAAAAAATCTTGTATCACAATTAAATTAAAATTTATGTCGTTCAGATATTTAAAAATTTTATTTTCCCAAATAATATTTCATTAATCATTCAGATTTCTTATACGTTTAGATTATTCAGTAATATTAATGAATCAGATATAAATTATTCAGATTTGATAAATGACCACTAAGTATAATTAGTTGAATTTAGTCGGTGTAATGAATTTCGGTCTATAAAAATAATAACTAATATTGATTCGACTAGAAAAATCAAAATAAATATGATTAACTAAATTTGGTCAGTATAAAGGATCTCAGGATAAAAAAAATTAAGATAAAACTAATAGTGATTCGTTTACTATTGAAACATAAGAAAGCTTGTTGTTTAAATTAAGAAATAGTTATATTTCGTACACACGCATAAAAATAACAATAATACTATAGATATCAATTAGTAATATTTTTTTTTACAAATTTAAATCCTTTGAATAAAATATCAAATTTAAATATTTATTACAAAATATGCATAAGGGATCTTATCCAAATTTTTAATAGTTATTGTCCTTGTACTACCACTTGAATATGGACAATTAGATCTTTTTATAAATATATGTGCATATGTATAATTATTAATTATCATATCATATAAAAAAAATTAAATAAACTAATTCCGCATCTTAAAAGTTGTGATTCAATTTATTTTAAAAAAATTATATAATATTTAAAAAATTCCGTATATCACACGGGTTCTAAGCTAGTATGTTAGGGGATCTTATCCAAAATTTTGTAGATGGTCCATGTAATACACTACGCCATAGATAGCCTACAGCAACACCCAAAAAATGTTACAACAGGCCAAAAAAATGTTACCATAGCCACCCAAAAGACCTAAGGTAACATAAAATTTAAGTTGTTTTTTTTCGAGTTACCTTTGGCCCCTAAGGTAACATTATCTTTGCCCTGGTGCAATATGGACTTTTGTGTTACAATAGACATCAAAGATAACGTCAATGTATGTCTATAGTATCACACTATGTATGTTACCTTTGCACTTTGAATTGGCAAAAAAAATGGGACCCACTTGTGGGGCCCATATCGGGGCATGACAGATTTGTAATTAACAGATAAATGATTTACACTACCACACTTGACACAGATTTTTCTAGGAGCATATTTATCAGGTGTGTAGTTATTGTGTTTGTTAATCCCTACTTTACCATTCCTATTGTTTTTCCTTTTAGTCTCTGTTTTTACCTCAATTTTCTCAAGTCTGTCACTTAACTGTTTGACAGTCATGTGACCAACATTAGCCTTTTTCCCTTTCTTAACTTGACTTGACTCTCCTGAAACAAAGTTCTTGGAAACAGACCCATACTTCTCATTCAGCTTAACTAGTTTGGCATTGCTAATGGGTTTGCTCACAACCGACGGATGAGGATTTTCATCATTCGACGGATAACACTTTTTGTTACCGACAGATAGTCCTTATCATCCGTCGAGTCTACATCTGTTAGCAGTCCATCTACCAAATTGGATTCTAGTTTCTCTTTGTTCTTTTTCCATGCTTCATCACAGAAAGACTCAATTCCTTGAACTTTGGTGATTTGAGCATGGACATCCCTGGATGTTTTCCATGCTTTAATTACCTCTTGTTCACGCTCGAGCTGCTTCTTTAAAATCTCTTCCTTTTTCAAGGACTCTAGTTAATTCCTCTTTGGAAATCTTACACTCAATTCTTAATTTCTCAAAATCAATAAACAGAGACTCAAGCACATTATTACTCTCACTTAAAAACAAATTGTTTTATTTGATTTTAGCATTTTCTTTAGTAAGAGACTTAACTGTAACACGCAAATGATATAATTCTGTAGACATGTCATTTATGGCATCATTACACTCAGCTTTAGATAAATGTGCAAGGTTTGTAGTAATTACCTGATTGCTTGAGGAACTTGTCTCTGTCTCATCAGACTTGGCCATTAAGGCTAGATTGACATAGCTGACATCTTCATCTTCATCCAGACCATCTGCTGCCCAGTCATTTGCTTGTGTAATAAAAGCCCTTTCCTTTTGTTTGAGTAGATCAAAGTATTTTTGCTTATAATCCACAGACTCAAATCTTTTCTTAATGGAATCTGACTTTCTACACTCACTGGCAAAATGCCCTGCCAAGCCACATTTGAAACATTTGAATTTTGACTTATCCACCATGTTTCTATTTGGCTTGGCTGCTCAAAAGTTCTTCTTGAACTTGAGCATGGCAAATCTCCTGGAAAGGAATGCTAGGTGCTCATCAATGTCCTCCATGTCATCTTGCCTCAATGAATCTTCACTTTCTACTGCAAGCCCCTTGCACTTGTTCTCACAGACCTTTGAAGTTGATTCAACAGCTTCCATCTTCACTTCCTTCTCCTTTTCCAACTCAGTAACTAGGGCAATGGATCCTCCTTTCTTCTTTCCTCTCTCCATCCTTTCATCCTGCTCTATTTCAAGCTCATAGGTTTTCAGGATGCCATACAGTCTCTCCAAAGTAAACTCCTTATAATCTTGTGAGTTTCTTAATGAGACTGTCATTGGTTTCCATTCCTTTGGAAGAGATCTAAGGAATTTCAGATTAGAGTCTTTAGTCTGATAGACCCTTCCATGCAACTTGAGAGCATTTAGTAGTTTTTGAAACCTACTAAAAATATCAGTGAGAGACTCACTTTCCTCGTTGTGAAAATGCTCATATTGCTTAATCAAGAGCTGCATCTTATTTTCTCTAACTTGCTCAGTGCCATCACAGATTATCTGTATAGTATCCCAAACTTCCTTGGCAGTTTTACAGTTGATAATGTTGTCAAACATGTCTGCATCAACTCCATTAAACAGAATATTCATGGCCTTTTTATCCTTCCTGACTTGTTCAATGTCAGGATCAGACCATTCATGCCTTGGCTTGGGGACTGATGGCTCGTTTCCTGTTGCAGCTCTCATTGGAACATGAGGGCCTCTTTCTATGCAGTCTACATAGGCCTCATCTTGAGAAAGCATATGAAGATGCATCTTTACCTTCCAATAATGGTAATTATCTTTATCCAGAAAAGAAATCTTGACTCCAACATCCTTCTTGTTCATCCTGCTGAATTGTTTTGATCTTTAAACTCTTTGAAAGTTAAGAGCTTGCTATGATACCAATTGTTAGTCCCTTAACAATATGGCAAAAATTACAGAAGGGGGGTTGAATGGAATTCTTGAACCTTTTTCTTGAAATAAAAATGTTCAAACTCAGATACAAATATAAGTGTTTTGATTAGCACAATGCGGAATAAAAGACTTAAGTGAATCAAAACATAAGTAATTAAAAACAAGAGTCTTTAAAAACTTTCTGGTGGATTTAAACAATTCCACCAGAGATATATATTATATCGAGAGAACTCTGTGTGCAAGAATGCTCACAGCTGCTTACAAATTTGAACTACTGAGAATACATAGAAATGTTAATGATTCTGCTTACAAAGATTTCTCACTTTTTGTATCTCAGATCTTGGTTTCTATTTGTTACTTCTTGGTTTATGTATACCCAAGATTACAAAGTCAAAAGATAGAATAATTATAAAAACTATCAGTTTTTATCCTTTGCTACTTTGTTCTCTATTACCCAGTTAATAGGCTTCCTCATTCCATTTGCATACATCTCGATGGATGTGACCCGGTGTCACTATCAACTGATATTTGAATTCTTTATCCGTTAGGTTCATGATCATCCGTCGAGTTAATGATCATCCGTTGGATTGTTGATCATCCGTCGGGTACTTTGTAGATTATCCGTCGGGTAGCAATCAGGCACTTGACTTCATTTCACTTATGCAGAATTACAAGACATCATCTATGTACAATTAATCAACCTATTCTGCATATCTAGTTAAAGTCAACATGACTTATATGCTACTACAGAATCTATACAAAGGTGTATGCAGAAATGTGCTATAGACTTATTATTACATAAACTACTCACTCGATGGATAATAAATCATTATCCGTCGGGACTATAAAGATTTATCCATCGGGACTAAAATTCTTATCGGTCGAGTGCTACATAATTTCACTAAGTAAAATCTACTTAGGTATTTTGTTTATGAAATCATCAAGTACACAATATATGCACAACAATAGTGATACTAACTTAATATGGACCGTTAGATCTTTAAATAAATTGATCATAACCGTTAGATTTAAAATAAAGGAATTTTATGTAACCAACTATAAGTATGTATTCAAAGTTGAATAGAATTTCCTGTACTTTCAATGATTTAAACCAAAAAAAAGTACGAATCCTAATATAAATAGAATAATATTGCAAATTCCATAATTTTTATTTTTCTTTATATTCTGGAAAAAAACTAGATAAAAATTTTAAACCATTACTGAATTAAATATTATTTCATAACCTTCGCGTGGGCTGTAAATCGTGAAAATCTGATTTATAGAAATCGAGATAGATGTTATTTCCCAACAATACAACAGCAGAATTACAGAATGAGGGTTGAATAGAATTCTGGTTTCTTTTTGGTTTTCTTAAAAACTCTTTATAGATATACAACTGTGTTTTTGAATTAAGCTTCTGAAGTATTCTACTAACACAAAGTAAATAAACACACAATTTAATTACTTTCTGGTGGATTTGTCTTTCCACCAGAGATGTATATTTGAAGAAATCTCTGAGATGCAAAATGCACACAGCTGCTTATGAGTATTTTTGTACAACTTAAAACTTGAGAATGTTTTCTAAAGATACAGCTTTCTAAAAATAAATGATACACTTGATTTATATTGAATCAAGTTTACATGTGTAATAAGACAAGAATAATATTCCTATCAGCTACGTCCAAGCACATGCTTCTTCAATTCTCTGTCCAATACAATCTAAGTAAGATATAGCATCTTTGAACGTCCCTATTTTGCATGGAAATGGAAATGCTTTATTTTTTTCTAAAACCTGTAAACAGGCTGCCACATTCTTTTTTTTGTATTATCAACTCATGTGACTCTGTCAGCTTCTGTCAAGTCACTATCAACTGCTATATTTTTGTTGATCATCCGTTGAAGCTTTATTGACGTTATCCGTTGAAGCTTTATTGTTGTCACCCGTTGACACTGTACTAGTGCCATCCGTTGAAGCTTTCTTGATAGCATCCATTGAAGCTTTATCTGATATCAATTGAAGAGCTTATCCGTTAAAGGCATGTTGAGTTATCTGTTGAATCTTGTAGAGTCATCCGTTGAAGCTTGTAGTTTAGCAGTTGAAAATGTTTCCTTAGAAGTTGATACTCTTTCACTTATACAAAATCACAAGGCATTTTATATTTACACTTAGCCTACTTATTTTGTATATCTTGCAAGTAGTTGTTAGGGCGAAAACACGCACTAATATTCACGCAAGTATACGCGTTCGCAAGTAATATAGAATACTTTCTAGTTCGTTCCCTCAGAGACTCAGACTAAATTATTGTCTAATTAAACTCACTCACCAATGTATGATTACTTCTCAATGTTAAGACAATAACACTTAAAATTGTTGATTAAATATTAACTATAATTAACTACTTAATTAATCACTTAACTAACACTTCAATTTATCAATAATAAAACACTCATGAGATCACAACTTCATTATTACTTCCTTCTATAGCCATTGTTATTACCTTTAGCATGTGACAGTGATGATATTAATCGAATAACACGAAACTGATAAAAGCCAACTGTCATTGTACTAATACCATTCTACCAAGCATCCACAATTAAGATAGAAGTTGAATAGTCATCAATTATGTTGAGTTCCCATATGTCTACAGAAATTGACAACACAACGATTTAAGCACAAGTTATTCCTTTTGATTACATAGGGCAAATAAAACTGTTAGAGTTACCCACTAATCATGCACAACGTACATGAACCTATGCTAGCATGGCAAGTTCTAAATCTCAAGATCCACTGTCGCTTCACAAGAGATTAACACCCTATTTTATATGTTCGCGACGCACATAAGACGAATACGCACAACCAATACTAGATATCATGAAATCATCACACACTAAAGTATTAAACAATTAACTAAAGAATTCCATAATAAATCCGTTGCAACCCCATGATCACGATTAGCTTATAATAGCACTTATCGTCATCATGGGTTCATATGAAATCATGATAAACAAACACAAGAAAATAATAACTAAACTAATTATATTAAAACAGAGTACGTCACAAGAGTAAATAAGTTCAAAGCAAGAAAACTAGCATCCAACGTTACAACGAAACAAGAATCACAAGAGATATGCTTCCTCTTCGTTACGGTGTGCTAAATCGGTCTTCTTCCTTATCTCCTTCGCTCCTTGCGTAAAAACACAATCTTCTTCAATCCACCCTTGTGAAAACGTCTCAAATCTACTTATATAATAGTCCCATAAAACTCAGATTACATAGAAGTGGAAACCAAACAGAAGTTGAAGTCCTAAAATAATTTGTTTTTTTTCCCGACCCTGCGCGGCCGCTCAGCATAGCTGAGCGGGCGCTCAGCTTACTGCGCGGCCGCTCAGCAATGCTGAGCGGGCGCTCAGACCTCTACTGGAAAAATTCTGATTTCGCTCCGTTTCTTCACCGTAATCTGCCCGTTTCTTTCCTCTCGCAATGGTGAACACATGCCAAGGCTTATTCTTGATGATTCCTCCCCCGAAATGCAACTAAAACCCTGAAATGCATAAACACTAGAAAAACGCATCAAATACACAAAATACTTGATTTCAAGACACCAATTTAAGCCATTTTAAGACGCTCTAAGTGGTATAAAATGCCACTTATCACACCCCCAAACTTAAATCGATGCTTGTCCTCAAGCGTCACAGACAGACTCAAAAACAAATAAAAACATGCATGAATACAATCTATATGAAAATGCAGCGATCCCCCTTACTACAATTAATCAACCAAATTGCCACATCCCAACGAATGCAGTTAGACAACTAAAGATCAATAAACTCATACAAACGGACATACAGCCAGAAACGTGGTGTGTGCAAATGCTTAACAGATATGCTTCTGAACTAGACCAATTACTATGACTAGACTATCCTCAAAGCAATCCTACGATTATACAAAGAATACAAAATTCTAGGCACAAAGTGATATACAACACTACAAGAACTCTTGGAGCTTACTACGGAATCGTGCTTTTTATTTACAACTCAAATGCTTATTTGACCGTGCAATGAGTGAGGTCCACAAAAGACTTATACAATGGTATCCATGTAACGAGCGTTAGGTTAGCGGATCCCAGACTCTAAAAGCCTTAGGTCACTAGGCACAAAGTCCCCTAAGAACTTAATAACTCGAATACCAAAGAGCCCACTCTTGATCAATTATGCAAATTTTTCTCTTTTTTTTTTTAACTTCTGAGCAAGTGCGTTTCGCTCCATCTTGCTCAACCCTAGACTACTCGCACCACATGCGACCCGGCTACTAGCCATTTGACGCCTAGCCACAACTAGCAACAACTTCCATATTTTTTTTCTCCAAAATTATTTTTTTTCATGCCTTTATCACTAAGAACCTATAATCGAATTCTAAGTATAATAAGTAGATTGACCTTGAAAACAACCAAATCATAACAACAATCTAGCCCTTACGCATTCTCTAAGACTTAGTGGACTTACAATTATTTCTAGCATGCATATCAACCTACACAACTTAATATCACTTTAATGCTATCACTACACTCGCATCAATATCACAATTCAGTCGATAAATCATTGCAAAAGGGATCATGGTAAATGCATGAGCTACATGACATTCATAACAAAAAACTATATGGCATAAATTATGCAACTATATGAACTAAACTATCATGAATATGCAACTAAATGACACACACAAAATATTCCTTAACTACCACCCCCAAACTAAAAATCTTCACTGTCCTCAGTGAAAGTAGTAGAAAGGAACACAGGGTATACCTACTCGGAGTCATCATCATCATCACCCTCAGTGGGTGGAGTATCAGGCGGCGGGTATGCAGAGTCCTCACCAAAAACTGGCCACTGGATATCAGCTCCAAGGCCTCGAAAAGCAGTCCCTAACGCAAGGGTGAGCTCCTGAGCAAACCTGCTCTGCGTTTCATACATGGCATCCATCCGCCGTGAAAGCCTCCTATACTGGGCGTCAACCATCCAAGCACCCTCCTGAGCTCTCGAAGAACCAGCCTCATCACGCCCTGGCCTAGCCATAGTAGCACCTCATGCTGGACGCCCTCCTGGAAGACGATAACCCAGCCCATGCTCCTCAGGCTCACCACCGGTCCACTCCTGTTCATGGCGATCGCCGGAAAGTGACGATACTCATTAGTGCCAGTCCTGCAGGTCCAAACTGTGCCCGGTCAACAGAGAGTCGCACAAATCAAATCCAAGTCAAAATCCTCAGCAGTCTTTTCATTCCAGTTCTCCTCCTCGGGCTTCCTCTCTCGCTGTCCAATCACACGGCGAATCGCTGCAGGATGATAATCAACCGTCAGCCCTCGGACCACAGAAAACCCATTCTTTTCGGCCTTCACGTTCGCGTAGAACTCGCGAACAACGCTCATCGGTACCGCTTCGGGTGACTCACAAAAAGCTATCCACCCCTTCTCTGCAATCATGGGCAGCAACTCACCATCCCTCCCCGATGGTAAAAACCCCCTCTCCTTCAGAATCGGCTTCCCCAACAGCCTAGTGTACTCCTCCTCCGCAGCTCTGTCAGTTAACCGAGGCCTTGCAGCAGTACCCCTCGATGAATCAGCAGTAGGAACTGTGCTGCTGCTGTCAATAGTGCGTGCTCTCTTGGGTGCCATTGATTCATGAATAAAAGTGTGTAAGAACTGATTTTTGATATTTGTGAGAGGGTTTAAGTGTAGGAAGTTTTATGGGAGATATGTAGGATAGGTGTATGTATATATAGGGTGTGGATTAGATTAGGGTTTGGGAATTAAGGAGTAAAATGATGGGGTAGTGGGAACAAATCGTGGGTTTATGGGCTAAAACTGTTTTTGTGTTTTTTTTTTCTGAACTGAAAAAAATTCTGGTACTCGACCCCTGAGCGGTCGCTCAGCAAAACTGAGTGGGCGTTCAGCTTGCTGCGCGGTCGCTCAGCAAAGCTGAGCGGGCGCTCAGGGGGTCACTGGAAATTTTTTTTTTCAGCCCCTGTTTTCTGATTTTTTTGTGTTTTTGGATAGGTTATTAACTTCTAAGGGTTCCTGTAACAACAATTCATGGGTTGCCTCCCACGCAGCGCTTCTTTTTCGTCATTAGCTTGACGTTTCGTACCCTTCTCAAGTAGTCAACAAAATGGCACTAACCACTTCTCGGTTTGCCATGTCCCCATAGTAGTGCTTCAACCGCTGACCGTTAACCTTGAATGCTTGGTCCGGATCATTCTCAAAAATTTCCACCGCTCCATGTGGAAACACAGTTTTGACAATAAAAGGTCCAGACCACCTTGATTTCAACTTCCCAGGAAAAAGTCGGAGTCGAGAGTTGAATAAGAGAACTTGTTGCCCTGGCACAAATAACTTTGGATGTAGCTTCCTATCGTGCCACCTCTTCACCTTTTCCTTATACATTTTGTTATTTTCGTACGCTTGAAGTCGAAATTCATCCAGTTCATTAAGCTGAAGCATTCTTTTCTTACCAGCTGCATCTAAATCCAGGTTCAACTTCTTCAATGCCCAGTAGGCCTTATGCTCAAGCTCCGCAGGTAGATGACATCCCTTACCGTACACCAACTGAAACGGTGACATCCCAAGTGGAGTTTTGTATGCTGTTCTGTAAGCCCAAACAGCTTCATCGAGCTTTAAAGACCAATCCTTCCTTGACGGACAAACAACCTTCTCTAGAATGCGCTTTATCTCTCTGTTAGACACTTCCGCTTGACCATTTGTTTGCGGATGATAGGCAGTAGCTACTCGATGATTCACATTATAACGCTGCATCATAGAAGTGAACTTACGGTTGCAAAAATGCGATCCTTCATCACTTATGATTACCCGAGGTGTTCCAAACCTTGTGAAAATTTGCTTATGAAGAAAATTTAGCACTGCCTTTGCATCATTTGTCGGTAAAGCTTTAACTTCGACCCATTTTGAGACATAATCGACTGCCAGCAAGATGTACTGATTATTGCAAGACGAGATAAAAGGCCCCATGAAATCGATTCTCCATACATCAAAGACCTCGACTTCAAGCATCACATTTAATGGCATCTCATCCTTCCTTGACAAATTTCTCACTCTTTGGCAACGATCACACCTTAAGACAAACTGATGAGCATCCTTGAACAAAGTAGGCCAGAAAAAACCTGCTTGCAGAATACGAGCTGCCGTCTTCTCACTGCCATAGTGTCCACCATAAACCGTGGAATGGCAGTCTCGTAATATCCCCTCCGTCTCACAGAACGGGATACATCTCCTGATTATCTGGTCAGCTCCCTGTCTAAACAAATATGGTTCATCCCACATATACCACTTCACCTCATGCAGAAACTTCTTCTTTTGAGCGGATGTCAAATTAGTAGGCATTATATTGCTGACGAGATAGTTTACAATATCTGCAAACCATGGTTCTTCCTCCTGAATTGCAAACAACTGCTCATCCGGAAAAGATTCATTGATTAACGTCCTATCTTGTAAAGTAGAATCGGGATTCTCCAACCTAGAGAGATGGTCAGCTACTTGATTCTCAGTACCTTTTCTATCTTTGATCTCTAACTCAAATTCCTGAAGTAAAAGCACCCAACGAATGAGTCTCGGCTTCGAATCCTTCTTGGAAACCAGATAGCGAATAGCTGCATGATCAGTGAATACTGTTACTTTCGTACCAAGCAGATAAGATCGAAATTTCTCAAAACCAAAGACTATAGCCAAAAGCTCCTTCTCAGTAGTGGTGTAGTTCAATTGGGCACCATTTAAAGTCTTACTCGCATAGTAGACCATATGGAAGAGACTTTTCTTGCGCTGTCCCAGAACTGTACCTACCGCATAATCACTTGCATCACACATCATCTCAAATGGTTCTGTCCAATCTGGTGCTGTAATAACTGGTGCAGTGATCAAACTCTCCTTGAGAGTCTCGAATGCTGCCAAATATTCATCATCAAATTTGAAAGGCACATCTTTCTCAAGAAAATTGCACAACGGCTTAGATATCTTTGAAAAGTCCTTGATGAATCGCCGATAAAAACCCGCATGACCAAGAAAACTACGGATTCCTTTCACAGAATTAGGTGGGGGAAGATTTTCAATGACTCCCACCTTGGCCTTGTCCACCTCCAGACCCTTGCTAGAGACCTTATGCCCAAGGATAATGCCTTCACGCACCATAAAATGACATTTTTCCCAATTGAGCACCAAATTAGTTTCCACGCATCTTTTGAGTACGGCGCGCAGATTATTCAAACATTCATCATATGAGTGTCCAAAAATGGAGAAGTCATCCATGAACACTTTGACGTTATTTCCAATCATGTCAGAGAATATAGCCATCATACATCTCTGAAAGGTGGCCGGGGCGCCACATAACCCAAACGAAACTCTGCGAAAAGCAAACATGCCAAATGGACAAGTGAAGGTAGTCTTTTCCTGATCCTCTGGTGCAATATAAATCTGATTATACCCGGAATAACCATCCAGAAGACAAAAATACTCATGACCCGCCAATCTGTCAAGCATCTGATCAATAAATGGAAGAGGGAAGTGATCCTTCCTTGTGGCTTTGTTCAATTTTCTATAATCCATGCATACTCTCCATCCTGTAACTGTTCGAGTAGGGATGAGCTCATTCTTTTCATTTGCGACCACAGTGATACCTCCCTTCTTAGGTACACATTGTACGGGGCTCACCCACGAGCTGTCAGAAATAGGATAAATGATGCCTGCATCTAGCCATTTCAGAATTTCTTTTTTCACCACCTCCTTCATGATGGGATTCAGTCTTCGCTGTTGTTCCACAGTTGGCTTACTACCTTCCTCTAGCAGAATTTTATGCATACAATATGAAGGACTTATCCCCTTGATGTCTGCTATGGTCCATCCTATAGCCGATTTGAATTCTCTCAAAATCCTTAAGAGCTTGTCTTCCTCACTACCTGAAAGGTCAGATGAAATAATAACAGGTAAAGTAGATGAATCACCTAAAAAAGCATACCTCAAGTGCTCAGGTAATGGCTTAAGCTCCAAGGTAGGTGCTTCCTCTATTGATGGTTTGAGCTTCCCTTCAGCGTTCTTAAGGTCAGAAGTACCAAGAGATTCAAATGGTATGTCCAGCTTTCGCTTCCAGGGAGAAGCGTTCAGATATTATAATTGCTCGTTGCTATCTTCATCATCGCTGTCAATATCCCCCACTAAGGCCTTTTCCAATGCATTAAACATTAGCATGTGATCGAGTTCCGAAGTAACCGCAGAATCAATCACATCCAATTTTAAGCACTCCTCATCTTCTGTAGGGAATTTCATTGCCTTGAATACGTTGAAGGTCACATCCTGATCTTAGACCCGCATAGTAAGTTCCCCTTTTTGCACATCTATCAAGGTACGACCAGTAGCCAAGAAAGGCCTTCCCAAAATTATGGGAATCTTCTTATCTTCCTCAAAATCCAGAATAACAAAATCTGCTGGAAAGAAGAGCTTATCCACCTTGACGAGCACATCCTCAACTATGCCCCTTGGGTAAGTAATGGAACGGTTAGCCAATTGTAGCGACATGTATGTGGGTTTTGGATCAGGCAGATCCAGCTTTTTAAAGATCGACAACGGCATCAGATTAATGCTTGCTCCCAAATCACAAAGGCACTTGTCAAACGTCAGATTGCCAATTATGCAAGGAATGGTGAAGCTTCCTGGATCTTTCAGTTTTGGTGGTAACTTTTGCTGCAGAACAGCGCTGCATTTTTCCGTGAGAGCAACGGTTTCCAGGTCATCCAGTTTCGCCTTCCTTGAAAGAATAGTCTTCATAAACTTCGCATAACTAGGCATTTGTTCAAGAGCCTCAGCGAAAGGTATATTGATGTGAAGTTTCTTGAACACCTCCAGAAACTTTCCGAACTGTCTATCCAGCTTTTGTTGCTGCAATCTCTTAGGAAAAGGTGGTGGAGGATAGAGCTGTTTCTCCCCTGTATTAGCCTCAGGCAGAGTGTGTTCAACAGTAGTCTTCCTTGGTTCCGCCGCTTTCTCCTTTTGCTTAGATTCTTCACCTCTAATTTCAGCTTCTACTTCTTTTGCCTTTTCAGCATCAGCTACTTTTCCAGACCTTAAGGTAATAGCCTTGACTTGCTCTTTAGCTTCCTTCCTGCCTGGTACTTCCGTGTCACTGGGAAGAGTGCCAGGTTGACGATTGAGCACTGCATTGGCTAATTGACCGATTTGATTTTCCAAGGTCTTGATAGAAACCGCCTGACTCTTGCACAACAGCTTAAGTTCCTCAAAATCAGCACTAGTAGGTGCAGCTGCACTTCCCTGTTGAGGATATGATTGCCTTGTAGCATACTGCTGAGGTTGCTGGAATCCAGGTGGGTTAAACTGTTTACTCACTCCTTGCTGATATGGTGGCTGAATAGCATTCTGATTATTCCCCCAGCTGAAATTTGGATGATTTCTGTTGTTAGGATGATAGGTCGCTGGCACAGGCTGCTGTTGTCGCTGATAATTATTCACATACTGAACAGATTCGTTGACAAGAGAACACTGATCCGTAGCATGAGAACCTGCACAAAGCTCACAAACCATAGCTATTTGATTAACTCCATATGTAGCCAGAGAATAAACCTTCATTGATAGCGCTTGGAGCTGGGCTGCAATAGCGGTGGCTGCATCAACTTCCAGAATACCTGCTACCTTGCTTGATGTCATCCTCTGAGTTGGGTTTTGATGCTCATTTGCAGCCATCGTCTCTATAAGATTATACGCCTCAGTATAGCTTTTAGCCCATAAGGCGCCTCCAGCTGCTGCATCGAGCATGGGCCGAGATTGGGCCCCCAAACCATTATAGAAACCAGTGATCACCATCCAATCTGGCATTCCATGATGTGGACATTTTCTCAACATTTCCTTGTAGCGTTCCCAAGCCCCGCACATAGATTCTGTAGGTTGCTGCGCAAACTGAGTAAGAGCACTCCTCATAGCAGCAGTCTTTGCCATCGGATAAAACTTCACCAGAAACTTTTGCGCAAGATCTTGCCACGTAGTGATGGACCCAGCTGGTTCAGAATGTAACCAGTCTTTAGCCTTGTCCCTCAGTGAGAATGGGAAAAGCCTCAACTTGATAGCCTCATCAGTCACGCCATTATACTTAAAAGTGCTGCAGATCTCGACAAAATTCCTTATGTGCATGTTGGGGTCTTCAGTTGCCGCTCCTCCAAAAGAAACAGAATTCTGCACCATCTGAATAGTGCCCGGCTTGAATTCAAAGGTGTTAGCTTGAATAGCCGGATGAAGGATGCTTGACTGAATGTCATCAATTTTAGGCTGAGAAAAATCCATAAGAGCTGGATCAGCTTGAACAATACGATCTCCCATATTTACTGGTTCTTTCTGCTCAGTTCCTGAATCCGAATCCTCAAAATCTAACTTCTCCGGAATATCAAGAACTTCGTCTGTCTCCTCAGCTGTATCTAAAGTCCTCTTGCGAGCACGAGAACGAGTTTGCATAAACGCTTGCTAAAGTACCTGAAACACAACCGGAAAAAAATAAGTAACTACTACGTCCTAATCACTGAGTCCTAATGACCAATGATGGTAAGTACATAAACTAAACAAATACGTCGAGTCCCCGGCAGCGGCGCCAAAAACTTGTTAGGGCGAAAACACGCACTAATATTCACGCAAGTATACGCGTTCGCAAGTAATATAGAATACTTTCTAGTTCGTTCCCTCAGAGACTCAGACTAAATTATTGTCTAATTAAACTCACTCACCAATGTATGATTACTTCTCAACGTTAAGACAATAACACTTAAAATTGTTGATTAAATATTAACTATAATTAACTACTTAATTAATCACTTAACTAACACTTCAATTTATCAATAATAAAACACTCATGAGATCACAACTTCATTATTACTTCCTTCTATAGCCATTGTTATTACCTTTAGCATGTGACAGTGATGATATTAATCGAATAACACGAAACTGATAAAAGCCAACTGTCATTGTACTAATACCATTCTACCAAGCATCCACAATTAAGATAGAAGTTGAATAGTCATCAATTATGTTGAGTTCCCATATGTCTACAGAAATTGACAACACAACGATTTAAGCACAAGTTATTCCTTTTGATTACATAGGGCAAATAAAACTGTTAGAGTTACCCACTAATCATGCACAACGTACATGAACCTATGCTAGCATGGCAAGTTCTAAATCTCAAGATCCACTGTCGCTTCACAAGAGATTAACACCCTATCTTATATGTTCGCGACGCACATAAGACGAATACGCACAACCAATACTAGATATCATGCAATCATCACACACTAAAGTATTAAACAATTAACTAAAGAATTCCATAATAAATCCGTTGCAACCCCATGATCACGATTAGCCCATAATAGCACTTATCGTCATCATGGGTTCATATGAAATCATGATAAACAAACACAAGAAAATAATAACTAAACTAATTATATTAAAACAGAGTACGTCACAAGAGTAAATAAGTTTAAAGCAAGAAAACTAGCATCCAACGTTACAACAAAACAAGAATCACAAGAGATATGCTTCCTCTTCGTTACGGTGTGCTAAATCGGTCTTCTTCCTTATCTCCTTCGCTCCTTGCGTAAAAACACAATCTTCTTCAATCCACCCTTGTGAAAACGTCTCAAATCTACTTATATAATAGTCCCATAAAACTCAGATTACATAGAAGTGGAAACCAAACAGAAGTAGAAGTCCTAAAATAATTTGTTTTTTTTCCCGACCCTGCGCGGCCGCTCAGCATAGCTGAGCGGGCGCTCAGCTTGCTGCGCGGCCGCTCAGCAATGCTGAGCGGGCGCTCAGACCTCTACTGGAAAAATTCTGATTTCGCTCCGTTTCTTTGCCGTAATCTGCCCGTTTCTTTCCTCTCGCAATGGTGAACACATGCCAAGGCTTATTCTTGATGATTCCTCCTTCGAAATGCAACTAAAACCCTGAAATGCATAAACACTAGAAAAACACATCAAATACACAAAATACTTGATTTCAAGACACCAATTTAAGCCATTTTAAGACGCTCTAAGTGGTATAAAATGCCACTTATCAGTAGTCAACATGACTTAGAAACTATAATAACTACCAAATCCCTCAACTATCATAGTGTACCGAATGTGCTACATATGTATTAATATAAGCTACCCCTTTGATGGAAGACTAGCTGTGGTTATCCGTTGAAGGCTACTAAGTGACTTTTAACAATTTTAGTTAAGGTATTTTGGTGAGTTAACATCAAGCCTACAACATATTCCTAACACTCTCCCCCAATTTATGTCTAATGGAATTATATGCATAAATTTAGGGTGACTTGATGATAACAAAACACCCTATAAAAAATAATACATTGAAAAGTAGACAATTTGTAAAGTGCTGCATTACAATAGAAATGTACAAAGAAGGTTAAAAGAAGTTTACATGCTATTATCAAGGTGCTCCTCAAGTCTGAGCATATGATATTGTTTTCCTTGATTCCCTTGCCTTAAAAATACTTTGTTCTTTTTTTAATTTTTACAAACGAATTGGAAATTTTTTGACTATATGTGAAGAATTGTTTTTTCTTTTTACAATTTTAAGAAATTAAAAAATTCATTATAACGAGGGTTGCATATAATTTTTTAGTAATACAATTTTTTTAAAAAAATTCAATTATATAATACATATCATTTTTAATCTTATTTTGATTCATTTGACTAGAGATTAAACAAAATTGGACACTAATTTTGAAAACGAAGGGATATAATTACTCCAATTTTACTATTAATGATAAGCTTGCTATTTAAATAGATCAAATAGATCGCACCATCTGTCCATCTCTCATTGTTCGAGTGATGAAATTATTGACATTTACGAAAAATACCGGCCCAATTGTTTAATTCCCACTTTCTCATTGTTTTCCTCAATCTAGAGTTGAAGTTATACATAAAATTCAGTTTCATTTTCTTCATTGATATCCAACATCTCCTGCATTTTCTTGAGTGTTTCATTACTTGAGATTTTAAGATGGTCTTCAACTCTGAAAAATCTTCTGATATACTTCTCATCTATAAACTCCATGATTAAGTAAGGTTTCATGTGCACTCTATCACCAGTATTAGGAATAGTTAGAACCCTTGGTAGTGCACTAGGATCTCTCCAGCTTTGTCTGATTTGACTTATCTTTTTGAGTATTTCTGATTTAGCAACCTTTGTAAATCCAAAGTCTTTCTTCATTGCAGAAAATACTTTGATTAAGACATTGTAGCTTTCCTCAAGAATTTTGTAGAGTGGCCATATCCTCTCATAACCATCCTTGTACTTGAAGACCAATCTCTTTGGAAGTTTATTAAAAGCATCAATTCCTCTTACTTCTTCTAATTCATCCAAGTAGAGTTAAATATCAGTGAATTCTTTGATGTCACGGATGTAGAGTTGATCATCTTTGTTGACAGTAGGCCTCTGTAGTTTTGAGATGGCTTTAGTTGGAGGTAGGTTGGCTTCTTCTTCCTTCTTGGAGTTCTCTTCTTGGTTGGAAAATGGATATTTAAATCAGGAATTGGTAAGCTCTCCCAATCTATAGGTTCTTTATTGGGCACTATGGGTTCGCCATGATAGTTTACCTCAGGATACACCTTGACTTTAACTAGTTCCACAGTGGGCATAGTTGATTGAGTTGTAGGAAGAGATTGAGATGGCTCAGTCTTCTCTTCTAAAATTTTGCCTGGCCTCTTAGCTCTCACCTTTACTCTTTTGCATGTTTTCCAGTCAGGCTTCTCTTTCTTTTCATCAGTCAATTCTTTTGCAGTGTCAGTAGCAGGCTTCTCAATCTTCTTTTGTGCTTCTCAATCATTATCAGCTACAGGAGGCATAGTAGAGATTGCATCTTTGGCCCTTTGCATTGATTCGGTTGTGTGTACTAAATTCAATGTTCTCTTTGCCTCCTCATTTCGCTGAATAGCCAATATTTGATAGGTTGTTACAGGATGAGTAAATGTCTCAGCATCCAAGGAAATCGAATCTATAACAGCTCTGTAATGTTGCTGGTATAGTCTTTCCTTTTCAGCAAAACTGACATTCATTGACTCACATCCTTTCTTCAGTACCTCCTTTTTCTCTCAATTTCTCTATTTTGTTGCATCAGGGGCTCCCCCTGGCTCGCTATCCTCACACCCTCACCTTCACCTACTAAGGTGGAAGTCTTCTCACTCACTTTTGCCACATTGGAAGAAATTGTGTGCATTATTGAACTCTCAGCCTCTTCTTTTTACAGGGTGCAACCCAGCCTCTCACTCAATTCACTCCTTTTCCTCAATCCTAGAAGTGATTAAACAACTACCAAGTCATCTGCACTTGTAATAGATTTTGAAATATCAAGTTTTTGTGCACAGACTGTCAACTACTTTGAAATAGCGGTTGAAGGTGTAGTCGTGACTATCAATGGATAAATGCTGTGAAGCATATCCATTGAATGACAATCACTTATTAAAGAATTATATATATCCGTTGATGAAGAAGAAACAAGAGGAATATAAGTTGAAACTATTATGGAGTCTGTGAAGATTGATTTTAAATTTTGGTGCACAGACCCTTCAACAGTTTGTGAAAGAATTGGTAAGTGATCTAACAAATTATCAATTCGATGATGATCACTTGTTTGAGTATGGGGCTCTTCCATGAGTTTGAGAGATGGAGAATCAAGAATTGATGTAGAAATCATGTCCATATCCAGAGAGATAGTTGGAGAGTTGTGTGTTTGAGGTGTTTCGATTGTTAAGAGTGGGACTGTGACTCCACATTTACTGGAGCCACATCAACCTAACTTTTAGAAGGTACAGATATAGGTTTAAGATAAGTCTTTAGTGTTCCTACCCCTTTTGGCATGTGCTCCTGGTTGGGAGCCTATTTTAATAGTCACATCCTTTTGGGAGGATATAACTAGAGATGTGCTAATATCATTTTGTAGCATTACAGTCTTTTGAGAGACTGTAGTGTGGCTGACTTAGGTTACACTGACCTCGCCCACCTTATCATTGAGGCTTCTTTTATGTTCACCCCTTGTTGGTGAGACTGCGTAGCCGTATGAACAGTTACATGATAACTCAACATGAGAACAACAGTAGAACAGGGCAGGTTAATAATACTACAACTACACAAGAAATCAGAAGAAATAAAGACAAGGAAAATATAAAGAATCAAAATATTAGAAGAAGGCTTGAAGTCTATTTGTTGGATTTTTAACGCAGCGGGGTCATGGAAAAACACTTTTACACATACAAAATCCAAATAAAAGCATATAAATCGTGAATAAAAATTCGAGGGATCGAATCTAACCTTTTAAAATAATTCGGAGACAACGATCAGAGATCCTTAGCAGTTGCTCCTCAAGTGTGAAGCAACATATCGTGAGTGATGCTACAGGGACAATTATTCTAGGGACAAAAGAATTATTCTAGGGACAACGATCAGAGATCCTTAGCAGTTGCTCCTCAAGTGTGAAGCAGTTTCTCTTAGTCTCCAGGGACAATTATTTTACATTGTGAGTGATGCTTCTCAACATATCGCGACTATCCGGATAATATGAATTCACTGCTTAGAATACCAAGAACCTGTCAGTGAATAGTTACCGTACAATAAACTCCTTCTACCCTACCATGTCCCGATTAAATACAAGGCATGGATCTCGTGTCAAGCCTATCTAATTTAATCACCTGCTTACCATTTACTATGCGTAGTTCTATGCAAATTAGAAACTCCTTTCTAATTTCATTCACTCTGGCCAGAGATTCCTAAACTAGCATAAGTGGATCAGCCTTGAACATTCGCTTCCTTCACTGGAAGGGGTAGATCCTTTATTAATCATACACTATCTTCATGTACAAATTCCTATACCCAGAAGAGCCCTAATAATTGTCCCTGGAGACTAAGAACTAAACCAAAGCATAGTTCAGTGTACACAAGATGACTATGATGACCTCAAGTCTAAGGATACTTGTACAACTATCACTATGTGAACAACTGCTGACACGTGAGTGAACTCCATCAGTTGTTCAGCTGTGCGAGTCATGTTCAGTGAACTTATTCTATAATAAGCACCTACATACTAGCTATTGTGTCACCACACAAATGTCTATGAGAACAGACATCCTTCATAATGAAGCAAGCATAGTATGTACCGATCTTTGCGGATTATTAATTACTAGTTAGTAATCCTATGACCAAGAACTATTTAAGTTTAGAGTTATCATCTTTTTAGGTCTCACTATTATGATCTCATCATAATCCATAAAAAGCTTTACTCTAAACTATGGTATATCTTATTTAAACACTTAAATAGATAAAGCCCGTAATAAAAACAAAACAAGTCTTTTATTAATATCAATGAAATCAAAACAGATTACATAAAGAGTTATTCCTAAATCCTAATTCATGATTGGACTTAGGACATATTCCTTTCACTATTTACAGGTCACTGAAAGAAGTTCAATAATATGATCACGCCTCAGTGAAAAATAAAGGTTAAAGACTTTTAAGGTTTTAGAAATGATGAAGATTCGGTGTATAAGTATTGCTAGAAGATTTCAGTATATTAGCATTGATTGAAGATAGACATTGTTTGAAGTATAGGAATCTGAAGAATTAAAGATAAGGTATAGACAGAGGTTAAAGAAGACAGCTGCAGTCTTGGAGTTATACTCACTGAATGGATTTTATTTATATATTTAAGCGTCAGTGAAGAATAGTGAATGAAGCATTCAAGATTGTATTAGCAATTAAGACGTTGTCTAAAGTACCATAAAAGATTCCAGTGAAAGTACATTTGTTTATTGACAGTCAGTTTTCGAAGCGATAAAGTTGTTGCAAGCTTAACAATGTAATCAAGGCTATAATACGAAGACCTGAATCGGAGTTAGTCGTCTATGAACCAGACCAGTTGCACTAGGCGTCAACAGCTCGTTAAAGGAATCTGGGTATTACGTTTAGAAGAATTGTTATATTGAGGAACATATGTTACGACCGGTATTTCTAAACCCTATCTATATATAATTGTGTGTTTATAATTTAAATTTAAATTGTGTGGAATTATAAATGTGGATGATATATATGAGTGAGTGCCTATAAACTAAGTGTTTAATGTATTAGTTTATATTAAAAAAAATTGAAAAGAAAATCTTATCATTTAGTATTTGTAACACCCCCAGATCCGGGGTCGGGGATCCGGGTCGTCACGGTCTTTCTTTCCACAATATCACTTCACTTAATTAGTAATAATAACCTTATGCTGTGACCCCACACTAACACACACCACAACCCGTTATAGTCTCAGAGATGAAATTTAAATAAGTACAAGTCTTTGAATCCACAATTTAAAAGTTATTACAACCCAAAATGATTACTTGATAAATTTACAGTTAATTGCCATTATCTGCCACAAGTTATAATTATACATAATTTGATTCTCAAAAATAGAATGCCTGATCTACCAATAGATCTACCTCTGCAGCTATAGCAGCCACAACATCATCGGGAAGACGCGGGATGCTTCCCACGCGCTTGCGCTGGGTCTGCTGGAGTCTGGCCATCTTTCCTAACTGTTGTTGTGTGATGAAGAAATAAAGCAAGTGTGAGCCTTACAGCTCGCAAGATAATATGTAGTGATACCAATAATATAAGTATCTAAATGGATACTTACTAGAACTTTTATCACGAGTAAGGTAATTACTTACTAGATATAAGTAGAAATAAGGGATGAAGTTACCAAATACTTCACTATACTTATATCATTTATGAAGCTAGTATAATGAGCTTTCAACAGTTCATCACATAGATGAGACTACAAGACAAGATTTGAATAGATTAAATCTTTAAAATATCATCAAAATAAAATGAAGTTACGAGATACTTCATTTGATGCAAACATCATTTTGAAAACTTGACCCTGCCAACACTCAACAATCGCCCAACCGTAGCCTTTCTATCGAAATGCTCTGGGTAGTGTTGCAGAAATATCCAATTGGATGATGAACTCATTACGGGAGTTTACCGCGCCAGGAAGACCACTTACGATGATCAGTCGTAGTAGTGCAACCCCACCATTTTCTACATGTAGAGGAGAACCTGTCGGATTTACTTGTCAACCGAACACTGAACTCCTAAGGAATGGACCGCCTTAGCGGAACTTCCAGGCCATTTGGGCCAATATAATAAGGCTGGGCCGGCGCTACTCGGCCACTTATGCCACTCCTAGTTCAGATGAAATCCATGACTCTGAAACGTAAAGCTCGTTCCCCCTTTCCCCAAGTAGAAACTTGTTGATACGGCTTCACCAAGAAGTCGTATCTAGTTGGAAAGGAAAACTCACCGATATTTCCCAGGCGATGCCTGTTAATGGATTAACTTGTTCCAAGAATTTTACTTCCCGAATATTGGGTAAGTAATCAATTCATTTATCAAAACAGCAACCTTGTTGCGAATATAAAATACACCACAGAGCCGGATTCCCCAGGTTTTGAGCGAGTATTTAAATCCCCTTAAAAAGGAAGATCTTAAATATAAAAATGAGTTTTGGGATCCGCTCTAACTTTTAAAAATCATTTTGAAGACTCGAAAACACTTTAAAGAGTGTTTGGAGTAAAGCTGATTTAATGAAGTAAATCAGTCCTCAGTATATTTAGAAAAATGCCTGAATATTATTATTTAAATAATATTCTCATAAAGATAATCCTTATAAAAATAATCGAAGTAGAAGTATTAAAACTTATACTTGAAATGGATATTAAATAACCAAAGATATACTTATATAAAAGTACTATCTTTATTTGAATAATCGAAAATAAGTTTGATTATTTACACCTTATTCTTTAATAAAATAAAGAATATATCTCAGCAATTAATCGGAGTCATAGATCCTCAAATGAATATTCAAAAATATTCAATAAATAATATAAACTGAGTCATAAGCCCTCGAATGAATATTCAAATAATATTCAGATAAATAAATAAAAGGGTCATAAGCCCTCGAATGAATATTCAAAATAATATTCAGATAAATAAATAAAAGGGTCATAAGCCCTCGAATGAATATTCAAAATAATATTCAGATAAATAAATAAAAGGGTCATAAGCCCTCGAATGAATATTCAAAATAATATTCATTAATAAAATAAAAGCAGTCATAAGTCCTCGAATGAATATTCAAATAATATTCGAATAAATAAATAAAAGGAGTCATACGCCTTCGAATTATATTCGAAATAATATTCAATAATAAAATAAAGTTAAAGTTATCGAATAAACCTTATTCGATTAATAGTTTGGAAAACTATAACCATATATATATATATAAACATATATATATATCCATATCCATATATACAAAATCTACTCGGGATCCTCGACTCCCGGTTTTAGAAAATATTTTCACCTTTGGGTCCCTATACTAAGGGTATATGCAAGTTACCGCTATCCTCTAGCATAGGTATTATCAACTGAACCAACAGATATATAACTCAAGAATATGAGACAGGCATGCATATATATATACCATATCAGCATGCTTCAATATATCGCAACATTTGCTAATTAACCAATATGCATTTATCGCAAGATCATGCATATACAAATGTATACATCACAACAACAGTATAACGGATAGAATACTTGCCTGAGCGACTTGGGGTGATAAAAGGCTCGGGACGAGTCTGGTAACCTATAAACAACAAGTAAGTTGGAATTAAACCAAAATCACTTGTAAATCTATACTTTAACTAACTTAGACTCTAACGCTTGTTTTGCGCTCACTGATTTGCTTAAGTCACTCGGGTATCCTCGGCTCCACCATTTTTAATAATTTAACCTTTACGAGTTTTAAAGCGATTCCTTCGCGAGTGTCTTACCAACTGCCTAACACACTTACCATAAATGTTTCATACATTAATTAACCCTTTTTGGTCTTTAACCTATGTTTCGAAGTAAGGCGAGGGAAAAAGTTTCGTTCGCGAAATGCCGTTACTTGAAACGGTCGTTTCTCCTAAACCGTGCATCGGAATCGAACGAACTACATATCAAAACGAAGCTCGTAACATGAGCTATCTAAAAATGGCAGTGGTCATAATCTAGCAGGGGGTTCTCGGGTCCTAATGCTATGCACAAAAACAGTCCAAAGAAAATCGGACGTTACGACGGCTATGTTTACGCGATTTCCCAATTTTAAGCCATTCAAAACCAACCACAAACCAACCTCAAATCCAACATACAACCAACATCCATCCTTATCACATCATAACAACCCCAACCAATTCAATTTAATCATTCATACTTATGCCTAAGCTTAACTTTAATCATACTTAAGTTCTTTTAATCAAAACCACAACATTTACCATTCCATTTCACTACCGTTCCAAATCCCAAACACTAAATCACAACAACAAGCTACAATATCATCCTACTAATTAAAATCATCTTATAATACATAGGGATCTAGGGTTTGGAGATGGTATACCTTCCTTGAAGTGGTGGGAGGAGCTAGGAAGCCTTAAGAAGCTTTGAGAAGTCTTAGGAAAGCTTGGATCTTCAAGAAAAACAAGAAAAACTTCAAGTTAAAAACTTGAAAACACTATTCATAGTCTTCTTCTTTGATTAAATGAAGAATATTGAGAAGGAATTAATGGCTTAAACTCATGATATAGCCCTAACTAAGCATGAAGATGATTAGGGAATTTACTCACCAATTTAGGAAGCTTGGATCTTGAATTTTTGAAATTTTTGCCCATTTGCAATAGTAAAAGCCGAGAGCATGATGAACCATGCCTTGGTTTCTTTTTGATTTTTGATGAAAATGATTTTGCTTGGCTTGGTTGGCTTGGTTTTTGTGTTTGATTTAGTAAATTACCTAGTTGCCCTTGATTTTGTGTGGTTAAAAAGTCACCACATCTCCTTCCTTTCTTGTCATGCCTATGTCACCTTGCACATGTCATAATGCTCCCACTTGTCCACACCTTGTGGTTTGATGATGTCACAATCCCTGGCTTCTTGTACAAGCTTGTCTCTTGGTCACTTATTTGTTTTACGGTTCGCTTATCTTTCGTTCTCGTTTATCGTTTGAGGGATCATACCCGGGATCTTATTACTTAGGTTCCCTTAACCTTTCTCAATATATTGTATTCCTTTTATGATCCTCTCTTATAATCCTTTAATTTAAATCCTTTTTATCCTGTTACCTTATACTCAATTCTCTCCGTATCTAGTGGATTTCCGGGAAAAATCAAAGTGTTCAGAATTGGATTCTGACGATCTTTACATACACTTATATACCACATAGAGTACTAATAATATCCCATAAGATCAATAACAGAATCCCTACATAGCGTGGCATGAACAGTTTTCTCATTCAGCAAAAACACTATTCATAAGTGTTTCAAAAATTTCCAAAAATTGGGGTTATTACAGTCTCCCCTCCTTAAAAGGATTCCGTCCCGAAATCAGATAGAAATAAATAGGGATACTTTCTTAGTATTGCACTTTCTAACTCTCAAGTCAATTTTCCCACATTGTGGTTCTACCATCAAACTCTTACTAGTTTGATAACCCTTCTCCTAAGCACTCGTTCCTTTTCACTCTATAACCCTTCCTGGTTGCTCCATATAGGTTACGTCTGGTTGCATGTCTATGCGCTCATATGCCCCTATTTGTCTGGCATCTGAATTACACTTCCTTAACATTAATACGTGGAACACGTTACGACCTGCTACATGTTCGGGGTTAGGGCTAGCTCATATGCTAACTTCCCAAACGTCTTAATATATCCAAGGGTCCAACAAATTGTAGACTTAGCTTTCCTTTCTTTCCGAATCTCATCAATCCTTTCCAAGGGATACCTATAACATTACTAGGTCCCCTATTTCGTACTCTTTATCCTTTCATGTCAAATCAACATACTTATCATGTCCATCTTGGGCTACTACCAGCCATCCTCTGATTAGATCTATTATATCCTTGGTCCTTTGGACCACTACTGGTCTGAGCATCTTGCGCTCTACAACTTCATCCTAACATAAGGGAGATTGACATTGTCTTCCCTCAAGGATCTCATAAGGCGACATCTCGATAATGACATATGATCTATTGTCGTAAGATAGCTTAATCCGCGTTAAGTGATCATTCCAAATTCTTTCAAGTCTATTACACAGACTCTCATCATAGCTTCTAATCATTATAGCTTTTGCTTCTCAATACCCATTCTTTTCCAGTTCGTAATCGCTATCACCTTCCGTTTCTAATATTATACTGGTTATACTTTTGCTCGTTAGCGTTCTTTAACCTTTTAATAACCACGTCAACCTTAGTATCACGAATGTGTTCCCATCCCGAATACTATCACAATTTTATTACTCCTTTTTCAGTTGTTTCTATTTTCCAAAATTTGATCAATCAAATAGAAGTAAAGGAATTTGTTGAGAGATCACTATGATCATGAACACTTATTATATCGCATAGTTAGTACAGAAGGTGGCCAGCCTTTAGTACTTGACAAGCAATTAAACAATAGCTGGTATCCTACTCGGCTTCTATCACACAGATAGATAGTCATTCGGCAATACCTCCCCTTCTGGAAGGGTTGTTCTTCTCAGCTTACATGAAATGAAAAGAAGAGAAAAGAACGAATTGAAGAGAATTGTATATTCATAAAAAAAATTTATTGCCAT
The DNA here is from genome assembly GCF_009905375.1 of Apium graveolens. Taxonomy (NCBI): domain Eukaryota; kingdom Viridiplantae; phylum Streptophyta; class Magnoliopsida; order Apiales; family Apiaceae; genus Apium; species Apium graveolens. The sequence goes on from NC_133647.1 coordinate 148,575,379, forward strand.
AAAATATCTGGCTTGGGATCTACCTCTGAACTATAGAGGTTTGTCATAGAAGAACAAAACATATATGTATTTATATCAACATCAAGTATTATAGCATCGCATTTCACGTGCCTAAATATTTTCGCTATCCCGTCCATCATTCTATGGACCCATGCCCTTCCTCGAGCTTATACACAATTACCTTTGAAACTCCCTCGACATCGAAAATCGAATCTGGGATCTCATTCTAGACATCATCGTTACTTGAATTCTATGCTTGCACCGCAACCTTCCTCGTATAATAATACGACTCTCTATTGATAAGAAAGAATAAATATTTAATAGGTAGACACTCTACTTAATTAGTCTATCAATGATAACTTATACACTACCACGACCCGATTAGTGATACTCAATCTCAACAACCATTATAATACAACTCTCACGGTTGTAATCAGCTCATTACTCGCAGAATCATTGCTGCCTTACTATGGTCCACCACTGACCTACTGTAGTCATTCATTTTCCTTGAAGTCTTAATAGCTAACTATACGGAGTCCATACATATCGTATCGAATTCTTCTAAGGAGGTAACATAATAACCATCAATCACAATTCATGAAGAACACTCCAAACTCTGACGTACCTTCATGACATGAAGCAGATAAAAGTGCAGAAGAGTTTCAATCAAAGCAACGATAGCAGGTTAATACCATTCTTAATCATACGCCCTAAATAGAAGAATTAACTCAAGGGTTCATCTAGTCCTTTTTGAAACATGGTCCTGGATTATTCTCAAGATAGGACCTTCTAAGATAGATAGCCCGCTCATGGAGATTACACGAATTAAACCTTTACCAACTACTATTACGGTTGGGTATTGCACAGTCATCAGAAGGAATGTCAATCTTCCAAACCATAATACAACCTTCATAGCTGTAACCATCATCACTGCATTCCTTTGGCACAAGCGCCTATAATTATCCTCTTACCTTTAAAGTGTCGGCCACCTCTTTGGCCTTTCCTGATAGTAAAATTTCCTTACAGTCAATATCATTTTAATCACCTCCAAATAAATTTTCTACCTTATTTCCGATCACTGCTTGAGCGAAGATGTTTTCCTTAAAATCAGATGGGAAAAAAAATATCACCATTTTTCCATAAGTTATTGCCTCAGTCTTTAGAGGCTAATCACTTGTCATGACTGACTCTCAATCATACTTAGAACATCTTTTATCTTAGGTCCTAATTGCCCTGAACAATTTCGACCTTTACTGGTTCGATCCATACTTTCTCGTGGTTTAACACGTGCCCCACTTGGCAACATTATAATTACGTCATATTTCCTTTATCAACATTTCTATTCTTGAGAATTTTGAATATTACCTTTCTCCTTGTAAAACCTCTAAGGTTATCCTTGATTCGTTCCTCCTGTATTCCCTAGATACAGGGCATATCAACATACCCTTTACTAATACTAGAACCATTATCTATATGATTTCTGAAAAATTTCTCCACTGATACTTAAAGGTCATCATTACCTTAATATTTTCCAATTCATACTGTCAAAACTCATACTATCCCTATTAAGGGTGAAATGCCAACCTGTATGCATTCCCCTAGGATTCATTTTAAGTTACCAATGTTCTATCCTTAATTCCACCTTTAAAAGGTACCTGCATCCTTCCATGGATAAATCAAGTCATATATCCTTGATAGATTATCTTATTCATCATTCCCACCTCGATAGTCTATACCTAACTTCATAATAGCATCCTTATTCAAATTGAGGTCAATCCATATGGCCTCCAAAAGATAACAATGGTCATCTGCTTTTCTTTCCTGATTTGGTAATGATAACATGGATGTTCTGGAAGATATTGGTCATGTTCAACGTGAACTTCTTCTTAATAATTCCTTATTTACTTTTGTTGTTTATCTCAACAGTCATCTCAATGTTGGGATATCTTTCATATCTGGCGTCTCCCTTTCTGGGTATCATGCCACCTGGTCTCACACTTTACCTTCTTGAAGGTCACTTCCTTCATCCAATTTTCTTAATTTCTTACTTTCTTGTCTCCTCAGTCTATCCGCGTCTCATTATTTATCCTTCGAATTATCTCAAGGTTTCCTCGAATCTTCCCAACTTACAGGGGATAAAATATATGTATCTCTTATACCTTCAACCATCAATTTAACTCATGGTGAATCACTCTCATCCGGACGATTACATACTTTTCTATTTCTATTTCTACGAGTCTTTAGGGTTTCCTCATACCCAACTCCCTTATCATTCCTCAAACTCTCTTGCCTTTATAGTCCTTTCTCTTATCGTTATTTCATGAACCAACACAACATAAGCATTGATTTCAAACATCCCGTCATTCTGGATTCGTGTCTTCAGAACTGAATCTTGATAACTTTTACAACTTAGATTCATAATTCATCATACTCGTCTGCCTTTGTTCTGGCTCTTAAGCTTTTACACTATCTCCATAACCTTGGGAAGTACTTTCCTGAAAACAATTGACTGAACTTAAATCAGTTTATTATAATCTCTTGCTCCGTGTCTTCCTTGGCCTTTCACCAGCGGGTGGTCTCTCTCTTATGAGGGTAAGTGACTAAAACAGTCTTTTGTGGTTCGTCAATCATTTAGAGTCTCAAATGATTCATCTATTTCCTTTAGCCAGGCTCTTGCCTCGACTGGGTCAGCTTGTTCCTTGGAACTCTGAGAGCTTAGCGACTTAAAGGTCATGAAAGAATTTCCCACCGCACTGTCTCCTCAGGGTGGTGGTTGGGGATAATAGTCTAAGTTCTCTTTAGACAGGTCCATGAATTGCCGTATAGGGGTACCATCTCGGGTCTCCTTTCCTTACTCGACTTTTGATTCCTCAGTCTAAATATTTCTTCCCTACTCCCCATAATTGGGGTCATCTTACATAATTTAAATCCTCATTTTCCACTTCATCATGTTATGGGTTCCTTTTGTCTTGGTGGCAACCTCCCTGACTATCACGTTCAGGGTTTGCTCTAACTCTTATTCCTCAAACTAGCTTTCATCTAAGATTTCATCTTTAAGCTCTTAAACATTTGGAACCCAAATTCTATAGGAATACCTTATTATTCCCTTATCATCTCTCTCGGTATTAATCTCATATCTATTTGTTGGCTCTCTGCCTTCATTCATCACTTTTACTGGCACAATATGTTCTTTTCCAATAATTCGGGTTGTATTGCTATCTCAAACAGCTTTTCGGTACCGGCTCCGGTTACCTTCACTACTATTTCCATTTTCTCAAAATCTCTTATAAACTCTCCAAAAGACATTATCATCTTGAGTCTCTCCTTTTTACTAAGGGCATCAGCCACCATATTGGCTTTCCCCGAAGGATAAAGAATCTCCCAATCATAATTCTTGATTAGCTCTAACCGCCTCCTCTGGCGTATGTTGAGCTCTTTCTACGTAAGAATGTACTAGAGCTCCTATGGTTTGTGAATCTCACACTTCTCTCCATACAAGTAGTGCCTCAAATCTTTAGGGCAAAACTATTGCCACGAGCCCAAGCTCATGGGTGGGGATATCGAATTTTAAATTCCCTTAATTGTCTTGACGCAGACGCGATTATCTTGCTGTGCTATATAAGAAGCACCCTAATTCCTTATGCGAAGCGTCACTTACAAATCACAAAATCTCCTTTTTCCCTCCGGCAACGCCAACATAGGGGCCGTCACCAACCTTTGCTTCAGTTCTTAAAAGCTGTTCTCGCATTTCTCTGCCTATTCGAACTTCTCAGTCTTATGAGTAAGCCGCGTTAAAGGGGCTACTGTCTTTACAAACTTGAACGAACCTCTGGTAGTGACCGACCAATCCTACCTCTGGTAGTCGACCTAACCATGGTCATTAATTCATCAGTGGTCCTTTATTCATTCTTGTCAGGATCCTCCATGGGATCCTTCTCAGCAACTATCCCTTCTAGGACAACATCCTCAACCGCTACATCCTCAATATCAACATCATCCGGTCCTGCATTAGGACACTCTATCGGATCCACAATCCGATCTCCAATTAGTAATAAAATATCATCGCGCTGTTGCTCCTCAACCTCAGGGTTCGGAGTCCCGCTACTCTATACGATAACGAACTACGCTTCTATCGCTACATTTATAAGGGTTCCCATAAGGGTTTTAACTGTCAGTACCACGTTAGGTAGTCCGACTATGAACTTGGCAAGAGTTCTTATTATCTTAGTGAACTTATTATCTTAACATCCCATCATCTCTGAGGTTTATAACGCTTAGCTCTGATACCATTTCTGTAACACCCCCAGATCCGGGGTCGGGGATCCGGGTCGTCACGGTCTTTCTTCCACAATATCACTTCACTTAATTAATAATAATAACCTTATGCTGTGACCCCACACTAACACGCACCACAACCCGTTATAGTCTCAGAGATGAAATTTAAATAAGTACAAGTCTTTGAATCCACCATTTAAAAGTTATTACAACCCAAAATGATTACTTGATAAATTTACAGTTAATTGCCATTATCTGCCACAAGTTATAATTATACATAATTTGATTCTCAAAAATAGAATGCCTGATCTACCAATAGATCTACCTCTGCAGCTATAGCAGCCACAACATCATCGGGAAGACGCGGGATGCTTCCCACGCGCTTGCGCTGGGTCTGCTGGAGTCTGGCCATCTTTCCTAACTGTTGTTGTGTGATGAAGAAATAAAGCAAGAGTGAGCCTTACAGCTCGCAAGATAATATGTAGTGATAACAATAATATAAGTATCTAAATGGATACTTACTAGAATCTTTTATCACGAGTAAGATAATTACTTACTAGATATAAGTAGAAACAAGGGATGAAGTTACCAAATACTTCACTATACTTATATCATTTATGAAGCTACTTGAACTACCACTGTTCAAAGTATAATGAGCTTTCAACAGTTCATCACATAGATGAGACTACAAGACAAGCTTTGAATAGATTAAATCTTTAAAATATCATCAAAATAAAATGAAGTTACGAGATACTTCATTTGATGCAAACATCATTTTGAAAACTTGACCCTGCCAACACTCAACAATCGCTCAACCGTAGCCTTTCTATCGAAATGCTCTGGGTAGTGTTGCAGAAATATCCAATTGGATGATGAACTCATTACGGGAGTTTGCCGCGCCAGGAAGACCACTTACGATGATCAGTCGTAGTAGTGCAACCCCACCATTTTCTACATGTAGAGGAGAACCTGTCGGATTTACTTGTCAACCGAACACTGAACTCCTAAGGAATGGACCGCCTTAGCGGAACTTCCAGGCCATTTGGGCCAATATAATAAGGCTGGGCCGGCGCTACTCGGCCACTTATGCCACTCCTAGTTCAGATGAAATCCATGACTCTAAAACGTAAAGCTCGTTCCCCCTTTCCCCAAGTAGAAACTTGTTGATACGGCTTCACCAAGAAGTCGTATCTAGTTGGAAAGGAAAACTCACCGATATTTCCCAGGCGATGCCTGTTAATGGATTAACTTGTTCCAAGAATTTTACTTCCCGAATATTGGGTAAGTAATCAATTCATTTATCAAAACAGCAACCTTGTTGCGAATATAAAACACACCACAGAGCTGGATCCCTCAGGTTTTGAGCGAGTATTTAAATCCCCTTCGAAAGGAGGATCTTAAAAAAATGAGTTTTGGGATCCGCTCTAACTTTTAAAAAAATCATTTTGAAGACTCGCAAAACATTTTTAAGAATGTTTGGAGTGAAGCTGATTTAATGAAGTAAATCAGTCCCCAGAATATTTAGAAAATGTCTGAATATTATTATTTAAATAATATTCCCATAAAGAATAATCTTTATAAAATAATTGAAGTAGAAGTTTTAAAACTTATACTTGAAATGAATATTAAATAACCAAAGATATACCTATACGAAAGTACTATCTTTATTTGAATAATCAAAAGTGAGTTTGATTATCGACACCTTATTCTTTAATAAAATAAAGAATATATCTCAGCAAATAATCGGAGTCATAGATCCTCAAATGAATATTCAAAAATATTCAATAAATAATATAAACTGAGTCATAAGCCCTCGAATGAATATTCAAATAATATTCAGATAAATAAATAAAAGGGTCATAAGCCCTCGAATGAATATTCAAAATAATATTCATTAATAAAATAAAAGGAGTCATAAGTCCTCGAATGAATATTCAAATAATATTCAGATAAATAAATAAAAGGGTCATAAGCCCTCGAATGAATATTCAAAATAATATTCATTAATAAAATAAAAGGAGTCATAAGTCCTCGAATGAATATTCAAATAATATTCAAATAAATAAATAAAAGGAGTCATACGCCTTCGAATTATATTCGAAATAATATTCAATAATAAAATAAAGCTAAAGTTATCGAATAAACCTTATTCGATTAATAGTTTGGAAAACTATAACCATATATATATATATAAATATATATATATATATATCCATATCCATATATACAAAATCTACTCGGGATCCTCGACTTCCGGTTTTAGAAAATATTTTCACCTTTGGGTCCCTATACTAAGGGTATATGCAAGTTACCGCTATCCTCTAGCATAGGTATTATCAACTGAACCAACAGATATATAACTCAAGAATATGAGACAGGCATGCATATATATATACCATATCAGCATGCTTCAATATATCGCAACATTTGCTAATTAACCAATATGCATTTATCGCAAGATCATGCATATACAAATGTATACATCACAACAACAGTATAACGGATAGAATACTTGCCTGAGCGACTTGGGGTGATAAAAGGCTCGGGACGAGTCTGGTAACCTATAAACAACAAGTAAGTTGGAATTAAACCAAAATCACTTGTAAATCTATACTTTAACTAACTTAGACTCTAACGCTTGTTTTGCGCTCACTGATTTGCTTAAGTCACTCGGGTATCCTCGGCTCCACCATTTTTAATAATTTAACCTTTACGAGTTTTAAAGCGATTCCTTCGCGAGTGTCTTACCAACTGCCTAACACACTTACCATAAATGTTTCATACATTAATTAACCCTTTTTGGTCTTTAACCTATGTTTCGAAGTAAGGCGAGGGAAAAAGTTTCGTTCGCGAAACGCCGTTACTTGAAACGGTCGTTTCTCCTAAACCGTGCATCGGAATCGAACGAACTACATATCAAAACGAAGCTCGTAACATGAGCTATCTAAACATGGCAGTGGTCATAATCTAGCAGGGGGTTCTCGGGTCCTAGTGCTATGCACAAAAACAGTCCAAAGAAAATCGGACGTTACGACGGCTATGCTTACGCGATTTCCCAATTTTAAGCCATTCAAAACCAACCACAAACCAACCTCAAATCCAACATACAACCAACATCCATCCTTATCACATCATAACAACCCCAACCAATTCAATTTAATCATTCATACTTATGCCTAAGCTTAACTTTAATCATACTTAAGTTCTTTTAATCAAAACCACAACATTTACCATTCCATTTCACTACCGTTCCAAATCCCAACTCTAAATCACAACAACAAGCTACAATATCATCCTACTAATTAAAATCATCTTATAATACATAGGGATCTAGGGTTTGGAGATGGTATACCTTCCTTGAAGTGGTGGGAGGAGCTAGGAAGCCTTAAGAAGCTTTGAGAAGTCTTAGGAAAGCTTGGATCTTCAAGAAAAACAAGAAAAACTTCAAGTTAAAAACTTGAAAACACTATTCATAGTCTTCTTCTTTGATTAAATGAAGAAGATTGAGAAGGAATTAATGGCTTAAACTCATGATATAGCCCTAACTAAGCATGAAGATGATTAGGGAATTTACTCACGAATTTAGGAAGCTTGGATCTTGAATTTTTGAAATTTTTGCCCATTTGCAATAGTAAAAGCCGAGAGCATGATGAACCATGCCTTGGTTTCTTTTTGATTTTTGATGAAAATGATTTTGCTTGGCTTGGTTGGCTTGGTTTTTGTGTTTGATTTAGTAAATTACCTAGTTGCCCTTGATTTTGTGTGGTTAAAAAGTCACCACATCTCCTTCCTTTCTTGTCATGCCTATGTCACCTTGCACATGTCATAATGCTCCCACTTGTCCACACCTTGTGGTTTGATGATGTCACAATCCCTGGCTTCTTGTACAAGCTTGTCTCTTGGTCACTTATTTGTTTTACGGTTCGCTTATCTTTCGTTCTCGTTTATCGTTTGAGGGATCATACCCGGGATCTTATTACTTAGGTTCCCTTAACCTTTCTCAATATATTGTATTCCTTTTATGATCCTCTCTTATAATCCTTTAATTTAAATCTTTTTTATCCTGTTACCTTATACTCAATTCTCTCCGTATCTAGTGGATTTCCGGGAAAAATCAAAGTGTTCAGAATTGGATTCTGACGATCTTTACATACACTTATATACCACATAGAGTACTAATAATATCCCATAAGATCAATAACAGAACCCCTACATAGCGTGGCATGAACAGTTTTCTCATTCAGCAAAAACACTATTCATAAGGGTTTCAAAAATTTCCAAAAATTGGGGTTATTACAGCTAACCCTAGGATGACCAAGCTAGCTAGCAAATAGTGTGCTAAGGAGTTAACCTTGTAGTTTAGCTTGTAAGCTAGCAAGCTACAAAGATTTGTCCATGGATTTAGAGACAAGGAATAAACCTAAGCTATCCTAGGAAGAATAAAGATCAACTTGCAAAGATATCAAGTCACCTTCCAAGAAGCAACCTATAATTCATCCAAGAGAAGCAACCAAGGGCTATAAATACCCCCCCCCCACCCCCATTTGCTCCCATTCGGCTATTTGAAGAAAAAAAAAGGAATTGCAATTCAAAACTCCAAGCTCTAGTTCTTGTAAAATCCCACACTTATTTCCCAAGCCTCCTAGCAACTAAACTAAGGTAAGAAAAATCTTTCATCTTTTTTTATCAATGTTTGATGGGTGGAATAAATTCAAGAAACTCACTAGTGAATAGTGTGAATGGTAACCTCTCTTTGGTTTCTTGATTTTAATGGTGGTTGTAGGTTTCAAAAATCATACCAAGAACTTCCAAGCCTCCACCATCCTCAAGAACACATCTCAAGCTTTCAAGAAAGGTAAAAATCTTTCGCCTAACTTTATTTAAGTTTCATGTTTAAGATCCATTTAGTGGGTGTTAGTAAACCTAGCTTACTAAGTGTTATTTATGAAATATTGATGATTAAGTTAAGTAGATTTAAGGTTGGTTGTTGTTGCCTAAATAACATGATGTTATTGAGAGCAGTTTGTGTGTTGATGATGATATGATGATTGTTGGTGGTGGTGTTGATAGTTAAGGCATAAACGAAACCCCGATCGGAAACGTAACTTCGTTAAAAACAACAAACCGTAACTTTAAGTTTCTGCAGAAATTATCGAAGTTTTAATAGGTAGATTCCTGAGAAATAACCTTTTTTTAAGATAGACAATGTTATAAGGATCGTTTAGGCGCTTGAATCGCTTAATTTCGATTTACGGATCAAAAGTTATGATCGTTTTAGTAAAAGTGTTTTACGCGACAAAAACTGCTACAAATCACGAACTTTGAAAATATAAAGGATAGACTTAAAAGTATTCATAAATCATGAAATTATTACAGAGAGTAACATGTGGAGTTTCCTAACTGTCATAAAAATTTCAAGTGAAAATAATGATTTTTCAATTTTATAAAAATGTCAGAGCCGAGACCGCGTGAGTAGAAACCGTAAGAATCCTTAAGCGGAGCCGACAATGATAATGAGAATGAACTCAAGATACTTAGGAAAATGAAGTGACCATAAAGTGTTTATGACTTAAAAGAAATGTTAAGGGTAGTATGAGTTGAGAGGGTGTATAAGGAGTAGCGCATGAGTGTGAATTACCGTGAATTAGGACGGAACCTAACGAAATGAAATGTGTTTATGGTTATAGATTTCCGAGCGGAACCTAGAGCATCCTCCACCTCGAGATACCCAGGCAAGTTTACAAACCCAACTCCATTTTACTGTTGTGTTGTAAAAAGATTGTTTTACTATCATCGCATAAATACTATTTTTGCCATGATACGTAGTTTTGAATTTTCGCATGATATAGCGATGTTGTACGATAAGTATATATCGTGAAATGTTATTTCGCTTTAAACGTAATGTATGATATAAGACCGAGGGTTGGTCGGGATTTAAGATAAAACCCGGGAATCGTTCTGGAGATATTATAGGACGAATATAAGTCCATAATAGTACGTTTTAAAGGGTCTCATCGTCCACTTACGAAACATTAAAACACCTCGAACTTTTAAAACGATTTCCCAATGAGCATATTCCCTCAACTATATTTTATTAATTCGGATATTAAATATTATATACGTATTCCTTTATTATAGGAGTAGTATACTTTAACGTTTATTTATTTCAAACCCGATTAATCATTATAGATTATTAATTATGTAAACATAAACTAGTTGAGGAACACTATTTAAATAAATCTTTTAAAAGAATAACTCATTCGAGGTATGATGAATATCAATTATCATTTAATTATTTATAGACTACTATTTAATTAATGATTATTTATTTAAGGATTGTTGTTGATTTAAAGATCATAGATCCTGATATACCTTCTGATTTAGAAGTATCATTCGAATAATTTCAGATCATCGGTGAATATTATCCCGACTTATTATTATATTGAATATAGTTTCAAGAAGAAACTTTTCCCCTTATTAATTATCTGTTGACAACGGTCAACTCACATCCCTAGTACTTCCTCCGAAATTCTCGGAAGTACGTATATACATATATATACACTTATATTCTTAAAAGATAAATTATCTCTATCAACAAGCAAAATGCTTGGGGAACTTCGATGTGGTTCAAGTTCCCGGGATGGATAGAATTCTGTTGAAGGACAATGGAGGGGTAGACTCTGGTACTACGTGTGCTGGATGGGCTACCAAAGTTACCGCAAGCGAAGGTACTTTGTGTACTCAGGAACTTGTGAAGTATGTGTATACCCGAAAATGGGAAACGTAGCCCGAATGCGGCCAGGGTGATACCCGAGAGATGATGGTATTAGTCCTTTTACTAGTAAAGAAGGTTTTGGAACAACTCGATGAATTTAGTAGATCTTTTTAGGAGGCCCCAATGACCATAGATCGAACCTATCCGTAGGACGACTGATCATCGTATGCGGTGGCTCCTGTGAGATGTCCAAAATCTTCCAATTGGAATTAATATGCAATACCGTAACCCAAGCCTAGGTGCTGGGATTACTATTAAGGTATTCGCAGGTTATAAAAACCCCTTAAAAGAATTATTCTCATAAGAAGGTGTGGGACACCGAGAAATCTACTTTAAAATAAAACATATATATAATATATGATGTTATTATACAGTCATTTTCATATTGTACATTATTATGCTGAGCATCTTAGCTCACACTTGTTTTCTTAAATTGACACAACACAACAGTGAATCAAGATGCATGCCATGAGAACCACAGCCAGGAAATGGGTAGGAAATGGCCAGCTGTTCCGTAGATTGCTTGGTGCAGTACCTCAGGTAGTCGGAATAAGCTGTATTAGTTTTCAGTTGTTTATAGTTCGACTTATTTATAAGTATGGTTTATGTAAAATAAGAAATAAGAAGCGTATATTCGGCCGGCGGATTAACCTTACTTAAAGGTCACCCCCGGTAAGACTAATTACATTTGGGTTGTAATAAAATTTCTCTAGTAATGATGGTTCGTTTCCAAGACAATAACCTGCAGTGTGTGTGTGTTAAGTGTGGGGTCGTGAAGCGTGAGTATTTACATATTGTAGTGTGAGTTGTGTGAGTTTAGATAACGTGGCTTCCGAGACTCCTGACCCCGGGTTTTGGGGCGCCACACTAATGCTTCTTGAGATGTGGTTGGATCTTCAGTTTGCCCCCCTGCACAGGTGCATTTTCTTTAGGCGTAGTCACCACATTTTCAATAACATCAGAGTTTAATCCATCAGAGTTTGCAACATCAGGATTTATAGAATCAGAATTTAAAACTTCATTTTCGAATCTCAGTTGATCATGATCATTAAAATCTTCAAGTCTAGTAATCTTTTTATCATCAAAAGAGACATTGATAGATTCCATAACAACCCTTGTTCTTAAATTGTAGACTCTGAAGGCTTTTGTGGAAAGTGGATATCCAACAAAAATTCCTTCATCAGCGTTTAGATCAAATTTGGATAGTTGTTCAGGATGAGTCTTAAGAACAAAACTCTTCCATCCAAATATATGAAAATACTTCAGATTTGGCTTCTTTTTCTTCACCATCTCATATGGTGTTTTTCCTTGCTTGTTGATAAATGTTGCATTCTGAGTAAAACAAGCAGTCTGCACAGCTTCAGCCCAAAAGTAGGTTGGCAACTTTGCTTCATCAAGCATAGTTCATGCAGCTTCAATAAGAGTTCTATTCTTTCTTTCAACAACTCCATTTTGCTGTGGAGTTCCAGGAGCAGAAAATTCCTGCTTTATTCCATGGTCTTTGCAGAACTCTTCCATGATCAAATTTCTTGAACTCAGTGCCATTATCACTTCTTATGAACTTCATAGAATCTTTGACCAATTTATCCAGTTGCTTGACATGATCAATCAAGATAGATGCAGTTTCACTTTTTGTGTGCAAGAAATACACCCATGTGTATCTGGTGAACTCATCCACTATGACCATAGCATATTTCTTCTTTGCAATAGACATGACATTAACTGGACCAAATAGATCAACATGTAGTAGGTGATAAGGCTCAAGAATTGATGATTCAGACTTGCTCTTGAATGAAGATTTTCTTTGTTTTGCCTTCTGACATGAATCACAAAGGCTATAAGGAGAAAATACTGATTTTGGCAGTCCTCTCACAAGATCTTTCTTGATCAGTTCATTTATATTGTTAAAATTTAAATGAGAGAGTTTCTTGTGTCAATCCCAGCTTTCTTCAATTGATGATCTACTTAATAGACAGATTACAGAACCATCAGTACTTGTTGAAAGCTTGGCTTCATAAATGTTACCATGCATGTATCCTTCCAGAACAACTTTGCCTATAAATTTGCTTACAACTTCACAGTGTTCTTCAAAAAATCCACATGATAACCTCTGTCACAGATTTGACTCACACTTAGCAGATTGTTTTTAAGTCCTGAGACCAGAGCTACTTTTTCAATGATGACATTCCCAAGATTGATATTGTCATATCCTAGAGTTTTTTCAATGTTGCCATCTCCATAAGAAACACCTGAGCCAGCTTTCTCCATAAAGTCTGACAGCAGGGCTTTATTTCCAGTCATATGTCCTGAACATCCACTGTCCAGAACTAGGATGTTTCCTGTTTCCCTGCAATCACAAGGACCACTAATGATTAGTTTTAAGGACCCAGACTTGCTTGGATCCTTTGGCCTTTTTAAGTTTGTTAACATTTGCAGCGGATTTAGCATCAGAGTTTATGTTAACAGTTTTCTTATCAGAATTTGCAATATCAGACTTTGCGTCAGAACTTACACTAGAAGGAATAATGCTAACTTTCTTTACAGAAGGTTTTATTTGATAATAATCATAGTACAAACTATGATATTCCTTACAATTATAAATGGAATGTCATAAACTACCACAATAAAAACAGGGATTTTGTGGCTTATATCTAACAGACTGACTCTTAACTCCAGACTTAGAGGGTAAGGAGTTTATATTCTTATTCTTACTGCAAAAAGAAGCCAGATGGTTAGAATTTCCACAGTTATGACATATTTTTCTAGGAGCATTAGGAACGGGCTTATAATTGTTACTTTTGTTCACACCTTCCTTTCCATTCCTATTTTTCCTAGGTGGCTTTACCTTGTTTACATTCTTAATATCTTTCAGCTTATGCTTAAGCTGCTTCTTAGTCATTAAGCCTATGTTAACTTCAGTTGGCTTATCCTGTTTAGGTTTGTCAGAAGTTACTTTCTCATTAACTTCTGATTTCTCAATTTCATACTTTGCAGTTACAAACTTAACAGGATTTACCTTTGTTTTTTTTAACAACTATAGGCTCAGTTTCTACAGTTCCCTTACTGTTCTTATCATCTTCATAGCCTAAGCCCTCTTTCCAGTTTCCACTACTAAGAATATCCTGAGTTACTTTACCAGAGTTAGTCTGAATCCTGATAATTTCTCTTTCCTTTTCTAACTCAGTTTTTAAAGATTCATTTATGTTTAGCACTTCATCCCTAACATAAAAGGCATCATCTTTATCTTTCTGAGTTTGATGGAACATGACTAACTCTTTTTCTAAATAATCATTCGTCTTTTTATAAGCAAGATTTTCAGAAGTTAATCTTTCACATGTTAAAGTTTGATCTTTATAACTAATGCACATGGTTTTAAGATATCTTCTCAACTCAGTAATATCATCAGTATGAAAGGCATAAGTAGTTTGAGGTACCTTTAAGTCAGCAGTATCAGAACTGTTGTCAGCATTTGCCATCAAGGCATAGTTTTCCTCATCCTCAGAATCTGAATTATCTGACCAGCATTTCTTCTTTGTGACAAGAGCCTCGCCTTTGTCACTTTTCCCTTTTCTGCAATCAGGAGATATGTGGCCTTTCTCACCACAGTTGTAGGATTTAACATTTGAGTAATCTCCTCTGTCAGACTTTCCTCCTTTGCCTTCAGATTTTCTGAAACCTTTCTTATCAGGACTTGCACCTTTCCTGGAAAACTTCTTTCCTCTCCTGAATTTCCTGTATGCAATCTTTGTGATTCCTTTCACCATAAGAGCACACAGCTTCATCATCTCCTCATCAGGGTCCATCTCAGGTATACTTTCAGTTTCTGAGTCATCATCACTATCAAAACTTGATGACTCAGTATTAGACTTTGTGATGAGAGCCTTGCCCTTGCCTTTCTTTGAGGCAGCAACTTTGGGACTTTCCTCCTCAGCCACAAAAGCAACTGTCCTTGACTTTCTTCCATTCCTCTTGCTTTTTTGTTCCATCTCAAGTTCATGAGTCTTAAGCATCCCATAAATTTCATCAAGAGTTATTTCATCAAGATTATAGTTGTCTCTCATTATTGTGGCCTTCAAATCCCATCTTTCAGGAAGAGCTAACAGGAATTTAAGATTTGAATCTTCAATATCATACTCTTTGTCAACTAGTGACAAATCATTCAAGAGTTTGACAAATCTGTCATATAAATCAGTTAATGACTCATCAGGCTTTGAGTCAAAGTGCTCATACTCTTGAGTGAGTATAGTCTTCCTGTTCTTCTTGATTGAATCAGTTCCCTGACACCTTGTTTCCAAAGCATCCCATATCTATTTTGCAGTTTTGCATTGAATTACCCTGTTTGACATGACACTATCAATGGCACTATGCATCAAGTGTCTTACCTTTGCATTCTTCGCAATCAATGAGATATCTTCAGCAGTGTAATCACTTTTCTCCTTTGGTACAGACTTTGCTGGCTGACCTACAACTTCCACAGAGAGTTTGGTTGGCATATGTGGTCCTTCATAAATCCTGTCGAGATATTCTGGATCTATAGCTTCCAGAAATATAGCCATCTTCACTTTCCATATGGAATACTCCGAAGGTTTCAACATGGAACTCTTATAGTCTCATATCGATTATGAGTTATGGTTTTTGGAGGTTCTTCAGTTTTGGTGGGCTTGGTTGGAGTTTCTTCTTCAGACATGATTGTTTTTGGATCTTAAACTGTTTATGTGTTAACATATTTGCTCCGATACCACTGGTTAGGTCACACACACTGTAGAAGGAGGTTGAATACACTGTTTACTACAATCAAATCGAATATAAGAACTCAAGTAACAGAAAACAGATTTTATTCAACACAATAAACTCTGTTACAATATGGAATTGTCCTCTCTCAGTGATGAACAAATTATCACGAGAGCTGCTAGGGTTACAAATAATAATAACTTCGATAATGATAACATATATAGTGTACACCCTATGCCTGTGTTTATATACTACACAGTTACAAGATAATGTTCTAATTGATATGGAATATAATTCTGCTTCCTAAAATATATTAACTAGTTATCTTTTCTTCCAAGTATTCTATTCTTTATAGAATTCTTTCTTCATGCATATTTCTTCCTGTCTTAGTCTCGATCTTCTTTCATTTCAATCAGCCGTCTGCCTTATCTGAAAGTCATCTTAAGTCCTGATATTATCTCCTGATAAATATCTTCTGATAACTTAAGTTCTGATATCTTAAGTTTTGTCTTCGGTATAAGTGCTGATTTCCAGTTAAATACTGATTTGTCCTGTTAGGTAAGATCTGAAAACTAAACACAAATCATATTACACATGACATTATCAAATATATCTAACATTAAGTTCTTAGGGGACTTCGTGCCTAGTGACCTAAGGCTTTTATAGTCTGGGATCCATTAACCTTAACACACGCTATATGGGTATTATTGTATAAGTCTTTTGTGAACCTCACTCATTTCACGGTCAAATAAGCATATTTGTGTTGTTTATGTGTTAGCAATAAAAGCATGAATCCATGTATAACTCTGATAAAAGAATTGAAGATTTGTCAGTCATTTTGAGTTTAGCTTTTATTATATTTATAACCTTGTGATTGCCTTGATGAGTAGTTAGTCGTGATTATTGATCTAGTTGCGATAGTATATCTGTTAAGCGTTCGCACACACGCACATTTCTGGCTTGTAAGTTGATTTGTGGGATTTGATTGATCTCTGTGCGAATAACTGCATTTGTTGAGATGTTGCTTATTGGTTAGTTTAGTTATTCTGAGGGGATCGTTGCATTCATGTACTTGTATTTATGCATTTTCATTTCTTGTTCTTTGAGTCTTTTTATGCTTGAGGACAAGCATCGGTTCAAGTTTGGGGGTGTGTTAAATGACATTTATGTCCACTTAGAACTTCCTATAAAGGCTTGAATTGGTGTTTTATACTCAAGTATTTTGTGTATTTGATTCATTTTTGTAGTGTTTTGCATTTCAGGCATAGTTGGAGGAACCGGGAGGTTTAGCATTGCAATGACGCTAAAATAGTGTTAGGAAGGTGTCTTGAATAAAAGCTCGTGGATCGTCATCTCAAAACAGCAAGAAAAACAAGCAGAAGAACTTTTTCCAGAAGGTCAGCGTGCCCGCGCTGTGCTAGCGCGCGCCCACGCCAAAGAGGCAGAAGGACAGCGCGCCCACGCTGGTGAAGCGCGCGCCCGCGCCATGTCGGGATTTCAGAATCCTGTTTTGAATAGAAGATTAATTTCTGGACTTCTATGCTTGTAAGTCATATGTCATAGCCTATTTGTATATTCGAAGATTCAACTCAACTCAAATAAGAATGTAATAAGTAAATAGTGATCTACCGTCAAAAGAGATCTCACAGAGTAATATCTGTCAAAGGATTCAGAAACAAGGTTCATCTACAGACTTGAGGAATTAACTCACTGGAAGAAGTTCAAGAAATTGATCATGCCTCAGTGATATAAATCAAGAGTGTGGATTTAATCAAGTGACAGAGATCTCGTCAGAGTATCATTAATTACAAGGATTTAATCTGAAGAAAATCAAAGTATCAAAGTCAAGACATGAAGAAACGTCACGGAAGTTAGTCACTCATGAACCAGACAGTACATCGAGTGTCAACGTTGAAGTGGTGGAATTGATTCATAATTCTCAGTGATTTTCAGAAGATATTCAGAAGATTGGTTGCTGCTCAGGGTTAGTATTAATTCTCTATTAATTAATTAAGTCATATAATTTAATTAAGAAAATAAATTAAATCTGCAAAGATTAATTTATTTGATTAATTAAATTAATTGATTAATTAATTCAGAATTAATATTAAGGATTTTCAGAATTTAAATTGGATTAAAATTCATTTAAATTCAGCAAGTCAAACTGATTGTACTAGTATGACAATCGGTATGACAATCAATAGTCATACCGCAAGTCATGCTAGTACAAACAATCGTCTTGCCGAAAGTTACACTGGAAGAGAATTGTCTTGCTAGTTCAATCAGATTGTCTTGCTAGTACAAATAATTGTCATACCGAAAGTCTCTCCAGTTCAACAGATTATCTTGCTAGTACAATTGGATTGTCTCACCGATTGTCATTGCAGTTCATTCTATTCTGTTGTTTGATTAAAAGAAGCAGAAGCAGAACACATTCAAAAAAAATCCAACAATACAGAACCCGAGAACAAAAGAAAAAGAAGCAGAACAATATTTCATCTTCTCTGCAAAACTTCAAGATCAATTTCTAGATTGTAAAGTTAAATCCAATCAACTAGAAATCTTTATCTTGTTCTTGTGTAACAATCTAGCGGATCAAAATCCCTAGAACTTAATCTCAAATTGCGTTTAGCATTTGAATCTTTTTATTACAAAAATAGAAAAAGTTCATGTCGAATTTATTCTAGATTTGTGATAATTAATTTGAGATTAATTCCTTGTAATCGATACAGTTGTTGTAACACCTTTCAAGTTTAATAATATTTTTATTTAACTTGAATTTTGTTTCAATTTTTTATTCCGCACTAAATTCGATTATTCGGTGTAGTTTGTATTCAACCCCCCTTCTACAAACACATTGGGACCTAACAATTGGTATCAGAGCCTTCTGATTAACGAACAAATCAAGATCCTAGACTTTTGTGATTTTTCAACTCCTTGAATTTTTATTCATTCAAAAATTCATAATGACTTCACAAAAAGTTGGAACCGTTAAAATTCCACAATTTGATAAAGAGAATTATATTATGTGGAAGAAGAAGATGCTCTTGTTTTTACAAGTGGCAAATCCCAAATATACAAACTTGTTAAAGAAGGGGATAAAAACTCCGATGGTTATTGAACCGGAGGTGATAGTAGATGATGTTGTGATCACCAAAGCCAGAACCTATCCTAAAGATCCAGAAGATTTTACTCCTGATGAAAAGGAAGAAGCCTCCTTGGATGCCAGCCTTCAATTAATTTTAATTGATTCCCTTGATCCCTTGATGAACAGACATGTGATGAACTGTAAAAATTCCAAACACATGTGGGAAACTATTGAGGTGATCAATGAAGGCACAGAGGAAGTTAGGGAGAAGAAGTTGGAGATCCTAACCTCTGAGTATGAACATTTTAAATCAAATCCAGGAGAAGGAATTACTGAAGTGTTTGAGAGCTATAATGCGTTAATCAACAACCTGAACATCAATGGAAAATTTTATTCAATCAGGGTGGTCAAAAAAAAGTTCCTTTTAACACTGCCAACTCATCTTGGACATAGAATCACTGCCATTAGAGAAGCTAGAGATCTGAGTGAGATTTCTTTGGACAGACTCTATGGAGTGTTAAAAACCTATGAGTTGGAGCAGATTCAACAGAAGGAAGTCTACGGGAAGGATAGAATGGTCAGCACATCTACTGCACTTGTAGCTGAAGGTCAACAACAACAGCAATCTCAACAATTGGAGAGAATGGTACAGTGTTCCAAGACTGAGGAAAATATGTTAGTAGCAGAATATGATCCTCCTACTACAAATCAATCAAGTGATGATTTTTATTCCTTGGAAGAGCTGGAGTAATTGAAAGATGAGTCAATGGCCCAAATTGTCAAGAGATTCTCCCATGTCAGATTCAAGAGGAATCCCAAGCTTAAGTACAAGTCCAACTACAACAAATTCCAGAAAGGTGGATCTTCATCCTCTAACTCCAGCAGTGGTGGATACAAAATAGGGATGGTTGATCGGAGCACCATTAGATGCTATAACTGCAATGAGTTGGGACACTTTGCCACAGAATGTAGGAAGCCAAAGCAAGTAAGAAAGAACTCTGAAAGGGCTTATCTGGCAAAGGGAAGAAGCTGGGATGATACTGACAGTGAAGATGAAGAAGAAAATCTTGCTTTTATGGCTATTGATGGAAATGCTTCATCGTCAAGAATAGAGGTAAAACTTTCTGATGCTGAAATGGTTTATCATCTAAGAGGCAATTTAGATAATGCACATCGTGATAATGAACTGTTAAGTTTACAGATCAAAGACCTTGAGAAAGAGGTCAATGAATTAAGACTTGTGCATATTAATCAAGACAAATTAAAAGAACAAGTATCTTTTCTAGAGAATAGAGTTGACTGTTACAGAAAACTCGAAACTATTCTCAAAGACAAGATCACTGGTCTTGTGACTAAGGTTAGAGCCTACTTCAATTCTTGTTCGAAGGCTAAAGAGTTCTACAGTAAGCAAGTTGTTAATCAAACATCTGGAATAGGTTATGATTACAATGCTGCTATTGGAGAATTAGGCATAAACTCCCCTCCTCGTGTCTGTGCTAAAGGGAGGGAAGTACCACATGTGCTTAAGGGTGTTGATGAACCCCTCTATAAACCATCAATTGCTGAACCATTTGATGCGACCTCTTCTGTTATTCAGGAAGAAATACGTGCTGAAGATCATGCTAATGAGAAGGTTGTTTCCAAGTCAAGTGTGTCGAAAGTTCCAGTCAAAGTTGTGAAAGCAATTGAAACTAACTCAAACACACATGAGTTGGATAACAAAAATGTCATGTCTGCCATGCATAAATTGCCTGCTATTAATCACTCTCATAAAGCATGTGGTGTTTCTAATTGTATGTCTTGTGCTTTTAATATGATGTATGCTTATTTTAATGGTAAGCATGTTTCTAATGATAAGACTACTCCTCGTCAACATGTCAATAAGAAGAAGCATGATAGGTCTAAGACTGCTAGTCCTTCTAAGGCTAGAAAGGAGACATATGTGCCTAAGCTTAAACAAAATTTTGTTAAGGCTGTTTACAAGGTCAAATGTTCAGTCATTGAGAAAGTTGAGACAATTAAAATTAAAAATGTTGTTTTGCCTGACAAAGGACAGTTCTACAAGTATGTCGGGCCCAACCAAGTTTGGGTTCCGAAGAAGGGTTAATCCATTTGTGTTGCAGGGCATTAAAACAGGTGAAACCGGAAGTGTGGATTCTTGACAGTGGATCATCAAGACATATGACCGGAGATAGAGCCCTGCTATCAAATGTGGATTGAGAAAGCTGGCCCCCTGGTTATCTTTGGAGATAACAACAAAGGTTTATCTGAGGGATATGGCTGTTTGCAAGCTGGTAATGTTATCATTGAACTTGTATATAGTTTCTATATTTTTGCTATATTTATATAAGTTTTTATTTGTATTTTCTGTAATTGTAAATATTGTATGATATATGAAATTGAATGCTGATATCTTGTTGATAGATATTTGGTATTTAATTCATTGATATTTGTTTTTATTATTATTATTTGTATTGTATTATTATGTTTATTTATTTTATTTTTATTTTATTTTATTTTAAATATTATGCAACATAACAGTTGGTATATAAAGTACCTGACAAGTATCGGTCAATGATATTTTGTTAACATTATGTTGCAGATATTTGTGAGCTTTTGATATGAATGAGAATTACTTAGACTTTACCCTAAGTGATCAATGTTTTATTAAAAAAAAACTCATTCATATTGAAATACAAAATCAAACTTCTTTCTACATTAGTGATTTCTTATTTCATGTAAAATCTTTTGAAATCACTATTGTACATCATTTTATCTCTCTATTGCCATATGTTCAGTGATACAGGTTCAGTCTCCAATGACTTTCTTTCATTGACAGTCATGAGGTTGAAAACCCACAACATCTATCCCAGACTGTAAAGACAAACACAGAAACAGAACCAACCAACACTCTCTTACCACTAAATGTAGTATGAATGAGCGTGAGGGAGATAGTGCCTTAGTGCACCACATAAGGAAGGTTCTGTAGTCAACCCAGTAGCTTTGTCTCCTACATAGATGAGTAGTATTTAAACCGAGACAACTGCTAGCCCCCATACATCTTCTCAAAAAGATGTAATGGCTGAAAAGGCACAAAAACAGTTACTAGATTCATTCTCTCAACAGGGTGCGTCTATTGAAATTTGCCTGTCGGCCAAGACATCTGATGTAGTGTCACCACTTCAAACATAAACAATTCTTGATGCACAAGGAAAGGTTACACACACAAAGGATGAGTTGACAAAAACAAGAGTTTCGACCATTTTAAGGTCAAATTCGATTGTTTAAGGTTCGTTAATGGACCAATTGCCTTTACATGTGTTAGGAGAGGATACTGATCCAAAAGCCATATGTCAGTGGTCAGTGTCTACCTCCCCAGGCTTAAATCCCCTGGATGCATCTGCGGATAGTGGATCTGACATAGGCGCAGATCGGCAACTTGTTGACAATGATTCAGATATTACCTGATGAGTCACAAGGAAATGTCTTCACAGGCATTAGAAGGGAACTTTGATCTTTATGCTAAATTCGTTGGATCATTGTTTACCTTCCCAGAATTCAAATCTGGAACCCTAAAAGGGAAACTAGCAACTTGTAGATTATGACTCAGATTCATCTGACGAGTTTAACAAGGATGGGGATTTGTGAACTCCCATTGCATCACCTGTGACCTCCTTAAGGATGGCTAAGGTGATTTTCCTTGCAGGTACAGCTGGATTATGGAGCTATGAGAGAAGAGTGATACACTTGTGAGAATGAGTGTAAACACGAGTGGAGAGAAGAGTGAAACACATGTGAGGTACACTAAATAGAATCACACACTCACAGTGAGGAAGAAAGATAAACTACTTGTTATTTCTTTTCCAACCAAGTGAAATATGAGAACTCCTTCAGACGACAGCATACATTCCTTCTTTAAGGGGGAGATAGAAGCTTAAGTAATAGTTTGGAGGATTCCTCAACTAAGGGGGAGAAATAGCAGGAAGGAAGAAAAAGATCCTACATATGTACACTACACCACACCATTGTTGTTTGTAACTACGGATCCTATTGTACGGGAGAGGTGGTAAACACAAGGTGATTTTCTAGTAAGGGAAGAAGCTGTTTTTAAAAGGAGAGTACCATTGGTTTTTATCTGCGGATCCTATTGTACGGGAGAGGTGGTAAACGAAGGTGATCTTCTTTAATCAATTGATTGTCATAGGGGGAGAAGCAAGAGAGATATGTGCTTCTCAACAGGAAATGTGATTGTACAAAAGAAGATGAAACTATTTGAAGATATATTCAGTCTAGAGGAACATCTATTTTGAATCTGGAAAATGTTAAATGTTATCCAGAACTTTTCTGCTATTTACTTTGCATTTCTTTTTATATCTTTTTCTTATTTGTTAGTTGAGTTATCCTCTAGGTATTTGTGTGTTATTGTCTAACAAACAAATAGGGGGAGATTGTAAGTCATATGTCATAGCCTATTTGTATATTCGAGGATTCAACTCAACTCAAATAAGAATGTAATAAGTAAATAGTGATCTACCGTCAAAAGAGATCTCACAGAGTAATATCTGTCAAAGGATTCAGAAACAAGGTTCATCTACAGACTTGAGGAATTAACTCACTGGAAGAAGTTCAAGAAATTGATCATGCCTCAGTGATATAAATCAAGAGTGTGGATTTAATCAAGTGACAGAGATCTCGTCAGAGTATCATTAATTACAAGGATTTAATCTGAAGAAAATCAAAGTATCAAAGTCAAGACATGAAGAAATGTCACGGAAATTAGTCACTCATGAACCAGACAGTACATCGAGTGTCAACGTTGAAGTGGTGGAATTGATTCATAATTCTCAGTGATTTTCAGAAGATATTCAGAAGATTGGTTGCTGCTCAGGGTTAGTATTAATTCTCTATTAATTAATTAAGTCATATAATTTAATTAAGAAAATAAATTAAATCTGCAAAGATTAATTTATTTGATTAATTAAATTAATTGATTAATTAATTCAGAATTAATACTAAGGATTTTTAGAATTTAAATTGGATTAAAATTCATTTAAATTCAGCAAGTCAAACTGATTGTACTAGCATGACTTGCGGTATGACTCTTGCCGAAAGTTACACTGGAAGAGAATTGTCTTGCTAGTTCAATCAGATTGTCTTGCTAGTACAAACAATTGTCATACCGAAAGTCTCTCTAGTTCAACAGATTATCTTGCTAGTACAATTGGATTGTCTCACCGATTGTCATTGCAGTTCATTCTATTCTGTTGTTTGATTAAAAGAAGCAGAAGCAGAACACATTCAAAAAAAATCCAACAATACAGAACCCGAGAACAAAAGAAAAAGAAGCAGAACAATATTTCATCTTCTCTGCAAAACTTCAAGATCAATTTCTAGATTGTAAAGTTAAATCCAATCAACTAGAAATCTTTATCTTGTTCTTGTGTAACAATCTAGCGGATCAAAATCCCTAGAACTTAATCTCAAATTGCGTTTAGCATTTGAATCTTTTTATTACAAAAATAGAAAAAGTTCATGTCGAATTTATTCTAGATTTGTGATAATTAATTTGAGATTAATTCCTTGTAATCGATACAGTTGTTGTAACACCTTTCAAGTTTAATACTATTTTTATTTAACTTGAATTTTGTTTCAATTTTTTATTCCGCACTAAATTCGATTATTCGATGTAGTTTGTATTCAACCCCCCCCCTTCTACAAACACATTGGGACCTAACAATGCTTATTAGGGCTGCTATATAAAGAAAACTTAAAGACGTTTTTTATAACAGAGCTCAAGGAGAAGACATCAAGAAGACCTAGAAGCACAAATACAACCAAGGCGAAGAGGATCTAGTTTATTCTTGTGATTCTTTGTTTTAAGTTGTAATCTTAGATGCTAGTTTTCTTATTTTTCTGAACCTATACTCTTGTTTAACGTACTTATTATTATTCGTATTTATAAAGACTTAGTTTATTATACCATGCTTTCATCGGAACCCACGGTGATGATGAGTTCGGTTATGGGCCAATCGTTATCATGGGGTTCTAGCGGATTTACTTATGGATTTCTTTAGTTAATATATTTTGATACCTTGGTGTGTGGTGACTATATGATATCCTAGTAGGGGTTGTGCTTATTCGTTTTATGAGCGTCGTGAACTTATAAGATAGCGTGTTAATCTCTATTGAAGAGAAAGTGAATATAGGGGTTTAGAACTTGCCATGCTAGCATAGGTTCATGTATTTGATATGCATAATTCGTAGGTAAATTTAACCATCTTACTTGCCCTATGTAATCACGATAGATATTTTGCATATTAACCCGTTATGTTGTTAAATTCTATAGACTTACAGGGTCTCAATATAATTAGTGTCTATTCAGCTTCTATCCCTTTATGGATGTCTAGTAGTAGGGTATTCGTACAACGAAAGTTGGCATTTACTAGTTTCGTGTTATCTGATTAGTGTCATCACCATTGCATGCTAAGGTTAAGAGCAAAACGGCTATTGAATGAAGTAGTAATGAAGTTAGAAACCCATGTTTGTGTCATATAAGTAATCAACCTTTAATTCTCTTAGTTAATATTATTTAGCATAATTTCTTAGTTAATCGTAGTTATAAACCATATCAATTTGTTACTCGTCTTAGCATTGAACGATAGCCATAATATTATTGCATGAGCGCAGAAATTGAACCTAACTTAAAGAGTCTCTGTGGGAACGAACTAGAATTAATTCTATATTACTTGTGAACGCGTATACTTGCGTGTATTATTAGCGCGTGTTAACGTCCTAACACACTTGGGTAGAATTTATGCACTCTAAAGATGAAACTCCACACATCATAATTGAGCACATCAAGAAGATAGAAAAACAGGCTGAAGATCACAATTGTATAAAGAGACTGAGAAGTGATAATGGAACAGAATTCAGGAATGGAACATTGAGTGAATTCTGCAAAAACAAAGGCATTGTTCAAGAATTCTTAGCTGCTAGAAAACCTCAACAAAATGGGGTAGTTGAAAGAAAGAATAGAACATTGGTAGAAGCTGCTAGGACAATGCTGCAAGATGCCAAGCTGCCAACAAGTTTTTGGGAAGAAACTGTTAACACTGCATGCTATACTCAGAACAGATATCTCATTAACAAGGTACATGGCAAATCACCTTACTCAATCATGTCTTAGAGAAAGCCTACTGTAAAGCATCTTCATGTGTTTGGAATCAAGTGTTACATTTTGAAAGATAACTCTGAATATATGGGAAAATTTGAGTCAAAGGGTTTTGAAGCAATTTTTCAGGGATATTCATGGGAAAGAACTGCCTACAAGATCTATGTAATTGATCAAAAGAAGATCATGGAAAGCATAGATGTGACTTTTGATGATGACAAGTGTCCAGGATTGGAATGCCTTGATGATAATGAAGCTAAAGACCTTGCATTTGAAAACCTCAACATTAATAGTGATTCTGATGAAGAAGATGAAGTCAATGCACAATAGATGATGAATAAAGAAATTATTGAACAAGAAAATCATGGAAATGGAAGCTCATCTCAAACACCTAAATTTGATAGCACAAACTCAGGGGAGAAAGAGAAGAAGGATCTACTAGTCATACCAATAATGAAGAATATGATGAAGGCACAAGTCAACAAACTCACACAAGGAAGTGGGATAGAAGTCATACTAGAGAAGAAATTATTGGTGATCCTACTGCTGGTGTGAGAACTAGAAGTGCAACTGCTAATGAGTGCCTACATGCATGCTTTCTATCTCAGGTAGAGCCTAAGAAAACTGAAGAAGCTCTAATGGATCCCGATTGGATATCTACCATGCAGGAAGAATTGAATCAGTTTGAAAGAAACAAAGTTTGGGAGTTAGTTCTTGTACCAACGAACATAAGTATAATTGGAACAAAATGGGTGTTCAGGATCAAGATGGATGAAAATGGTATAGTTACCAAAAACAAGGCAAGGTTGGTTGCAAAAGGCTACTCACAGGAAGAAGGAATTGATTATGATGAAACTTTTGCTCCAGTTGCAAGACTTGAATCAATAAGTATTTTTCTAGCATTTGTTGCATATTCAAATTTCAAAGTGTATCAAATGGATGTCAAGAGTGCCTTCCTAAATGGTAAGTTAGAGGAAGAAATTTATGTGCAACAACCAACTGGCTTTGAAGATCCAGAATTTCTAGATTTTGTGTACAAGTTACTCAAGGCTCTATATGGACTAAAGAAGGCACCTAGAGCTTGGTATGCTACATTGTCAGAATTTTTACTTATACATGGTTTTACTAGAGGCACTATAGACAAGACTCTCTTCTACAAGAAGCATAGTGATGATATGATCCTAGTTCAGATTTATGTGTATGATATCATCTTTGGTTCTATAAATGAAAAGCTTTTCCAAAAATTCTCCAGGCTTATGCAGAGTGAATATGAAATGAGTATGATGGGGGAATTAAGTTACTTTCTTGGAATTCAAGTCAGTCAAAGAAATGATGGAATCTTCATCATCCAAACTATGTATGTCAAATATTTATTGAAAAAGTTTGGTATGGTTGATTGTTCACCTGCATCTACACCTATGTCTACAACAACAAAGTTGGATGAAGATAAAAAGGGCAAAAGTGTAGATATTTCAAGCTATAGAGGGATGATTGGATCATTGATTTACTTAACTGCAAGTAGACTAGACATCATGTTTGCTACTAGTCTATGTGCAAGATTTCAAGCCAATCCAAAAGAATCACATTTGATGGCTGTAAAGAGGATTTTTAGATACTTGAAGGGGACTCCAAACATGGGATTATGGTATCCTAAGGGAACTTGTTTTGAAGCTGTTGGCTGTTAGTCGCTAAACACGCGATAATAATACACGCAAGTATACACGTTCGCAAGTAGTATACAATCTTTTCTAGTTCGTTCCCACAAAGACTGTATTGGTTAATTAATTAATTCACGCACTTAAGCAACAATGTATGGTTATTATTCAATGCTAAGACGATAACAAATTGAGGTTGTTTATAACTAAGAATTAAACTAACAATTATAACTTAGAGAATAAGATTGATTAAGTTAATATATCTGACAAACATGGGATTCTAACTTTATTAAATACTTCATTCAATAGCCTTATTATTCTCAACCTTAGCATGCAATGGTGATGACACTAATCAGACAACACGAAACTGATAAACGCCAACTTTCGTTGCACGAGTACCATACTACCAGACATCCACAAAAGAGATAGAAGCTGAATAGACACCAATTATATTGAGACCCTATATGTCTATAGAATTTGACAACATAACGGTTTAAGCACAAGTTATCTATCTTGATTACACAGGGCAAGTAATATGGGTAAAATTATCAACGAATCATGCATAACAATATATGAACCTATGCTAGCATGGCAAGTTCTAAATCCTTAAATTCACTTTCGATTCATTAAGAATTAACACGCTATCTTATAAGTTCGCGACGCTCATAAGATGAATACACACAACCAATACTAGGATATCAATCAATCACCACATACTAAGGCATCAAAACAATTTAAATAAAGAAATCCATAAATAAATCCGCTAGAACCCCACGATAACGATTAGCCCATGATCGGACTCATCATTAACGTGGGTTCCGATGAAAGCATGGTAAAACAAACATAGTCTTTATAACGAATACATAAAACCAAGTACAAAACAAGAGTAAGGTTCAAAAGTAAGAAAACTAACATCCAAATACAACTTAAAACAAAGATTCATAAGTAAAAACAAGATCTTCTTCGCCTTCGTTGAATTGTGCAAAGAACGGTCTTCTTACGGCTCTCCTTGCGCTCTGGTATGTCTCACTTAATATCTTATTAAAAATGACCTTATTTGAATATATATAGCAGTCCTCTACAAACTGGAAGTCTCCCCACTTAGAATCAAATTAGAATCAGGATTCTTTAATTTCGTACCGGCGCGGGCGCGCGCTATTACAGCGCGGGCGCACTGCTTTTCTGGAATCCTGGCGTGGCCGCGCGCTTGATCAGCGCGGGTGCGCCGTCCTTCTGGGAAAAACTCAGATTTCATCTTTTTCCTTACTGCTTCGAGCCGACTTTCCATGAGCTTTTATTCCAACACCACCTAGACACCAAATTAGACCAAAACAATGCTAATTCACCTGATTCACATATTAATGCCTGAAATGCAAAAACACTAGAAAACACGTTAAAACACTTAACAACTTGAGTACAAATGCATCAATTCAAAGCTTATTAGAGCATTATAAAGTGTCATAAATGCCACTCAACATACCCCCAAACTTGAATCGATGCATGTCCTCAAGCATAAACAGACTCAAAGAATAAGAGAATAAAAATGCATGAATGCAACTAATATGAATGCAACGATCCCCATAGAATAACTAAACCAACCGACAAGCAATACCTCAGCAAATGCAGTTACTCACATAAAGATCAGTTAAATCATACAAATCAACTTACAAACTTGAGACGTGTGTGTGTGCAGATGCTTACAGATATACTATCGCAACTAGATCAACAATCATGACTCACTACTTATCAAGACAATCGCAAGTTTATAAACAGAATAAAAGCTAGGCTCAAAATAACTTATAACACTTCAATTCTATATCGGAGTTTAACCATGGATTCATGCTTTTATTCACAATAGAACAACATAAGTATGCTTATTTGATCGTGCAATGAGTGAGGTCCATAAAAGACTTATACAAAAGTACCCATGTAGCGAACGTTAGGTTAGCGGATCCCAGACTATAAAAGCCTTAGGTCACTAGGCACAAAGTCCCCTAAGAACTTAATAACTCGAGTACTAAAGAGCCCACTTGTGATCAATTATACATAACACTTATTCTTTTCTTTTCTTTCTTTTTTATATTTTTTTCTTTTTTTTTCAACGAATTTCTGAATGAGTGCGTTTCGCTCCATCTCATCCAACCCTAGACTACTCATATAAATATGAGCCAGCTACTAGCCATTTGACATCTAGCCACACAACTAGCAATGAAATCCAATTTTCTCCATTTTTTTAAATATCCATGTCTTTTATTATTAAGAGAATATCTTAAATTCTAAATATAAATAAGCGATTAAACCTCGACAAAACAACAAACCATGATTATGTGCTAGCACTCTAGCAACCTATAAAACCTAGTGAAATACAAGGGTATCTAGCATGCAAATCAACTTAATATGACTTAACATCTCTAAACACGTCATCACTACACTAGCATCAATATCACAAGTCAATCAGAAAATCATCTAAGGGATCATGTTATAATGTGAATGCATGAAACTACATGAACAAAATATCATTAAACTACCCAAAAAAATAAAAATAAAAAAACTATATGGCAAAATATGCAAACTATATGAGACTCACACAAAAACATATTCCTTTAACTACTACCCCTAAACTTAAAATATTCACTATCCTCAGTGAAGGTAATAGTAAGGAATCAAGCATACCTAATCAGAATCATAATCCGCACCCTCAGCGGGTGGAGTGTCGGGTGTGTACGGAGGTGGATACACGGAATCCTCACCAAAAACTGGCCACTGGATATCAACTCCGGTGGCTCTGAAAGCTGTCCCAAGTGCCTGGGTGAGATCACGTGCGAACCTGTTGTGGTTGTCATACATCACATCCATCCTCCGTGCCAGACGCCTGTACTGCATCATGATCATGCCAGCTCCCATATCAGCTCCTTCCTCCTCTTCATGATGGCCCTGCCTCATCTCCTAGCTAAGATCTCCATGCAGTCCTGCTCGCCTGAGTGGCTCCAGTAGTTGGCCTCCCACCAGGTAGGTGGTCGAAAGTATAACCAAGCCCTTTCAGATCGGGGTTGCCTCTATCCCATTATTACATCGTAGCCAAAGTAGTGCTGTCAATAGGAGCACTCAGGATCTGCAACTGCTCATGTGCAGGCCAGTGAACACCAACTGCCACGCAAAGCTTCGTCACCACGGACGCATATGGAATAGACCCCGTAGTACTCCCCCTCAAGAACTTCAGAATCCACTTATAAATCACCATCCATAAATCTATATAATCGCCCTGAAGAATGCCCCATAACAACTATGTACGCTCCACAGTAATCTCATGCACATGCAAAGATGGCATGATGTTAGCATATATAAAAGTGTTCCATGCACGGGCAAACCTATTCATTCTGGAAGCCGAGAACGTAGAATACTCGGTTGTTCCCCTCTTGATCTTCCAGTGAGTATCGGGCTGGCACATAGTAGCAACAATAAGATCCAGATCAAAGTCCTCTGGAGTCTTATCGTTCCAAGTG
Source organism: Apium graveolens (assembly GCF_009905375.1). Lineage (NCBI taxonomy): Eukaryota > Viridiplantae > Streptophyta > Magnoliopsida > Apiales > Apiaceae > Apium > Apium graveolens. The sequence continues at coordinate 148,606,577 of NC_133647.1, forward strand.
TCCTGCCCCACCTTCCTCGCGGGCTGCTCAATCACCATCCTGATAGCATCAGCACTGTACTCAACAGTCCTCCCCATCACCATCGTGAAGACATTCTTCTCTACCTTGACGTTAGCATAGAACTCCCGCACAACACTCATATGCACTGCAACGGGTGCCTCGCAAATAGGAACCCAACCCATATTAAGAATCATCTCCAACAGCTGACCATCCTTCCCTGATGGCAGAAAACCTCGCTCCTTGATGATTGACTTCGAAAGACCTAGTACACTCCACTTTAGCCTCGGGAGTAGAGAACCTTGACCTTACACCATCCACACTTGATGAATCGGTGGTGCTGTTATCGACTTGTGTTCTTTGTCTCTTGGGTGACATTGGAAGTGAGAAGAGAGAAAAAAAGTTGTGTTTGAGAGAGAATTTGTGTTTGAGAATTTGTGAATTGGTGAAGAAGTTGTGTATGAGGTGTACGTATATATAGGTGGTGAAAAGATAGTTATATATGGAATAGAAGTGGGATTTAATTATAGAAATAATGGGAGTAATGGGTTTGATTTGGAGAGGGAGTTATGGGATGTGGTAGAGTAAAAATCAGTTTGGAATTGATTTTTGACCAAAAATCCCGATTTTCTCTTGAAATTGCGGGTTTTTTTTCCAATCGGGACACCGCGCAGCCGCGCGCTGAGACAGTGCGGTCGCGCACTGAGACAGTGCGGCCGCGCGCTGAGATAGCGCGATCGCGCGCTGTAACAGCGATGGCGCGCCATGTTTCTATGAAATCAGCGCGACCGCGCGTTAGGACAGCGCGGGCACGCCAAGCTTTTGAACTGAGCCTTGAATTCTTTTCTTTTTCTGATTTTTTTGTGATTTTCTCTTTTCTTCTTGTTTCCTCTACCTACTAATGTAAAAATACTTGGGTTGCCTCCCAAGAAGCGCTTCTTTTACGTCGCTAGCTCGACGTAGAACCTTTAGCTGAAACGAACAATATAATGGCACTAACCACCTCACGGTTTTCCGTGTCACCATAGTAATGCTTCAACCTCTGACCATTTACCTTGAATGCCTGGCCCGGATCATTCTCAAAAATTTCCACCGCTCCATGAAAACACAGTTTTGACAATAAACAGCCCTAACCATCTTGACTTCAACTTTCCAGGAAAAAGACGGAGACGAGAGTTGAACAAAAGAACTTGTTGCTCCAGCACAAATGATTTGAGCACTAGACCCCTATCATGCCACCTTTTGACTTTCTCCTTCTACATTTTGTTGTTCTCATAAGCTTGAAGTCGAAACTCGTCGAGTTCATTCAATTGAAGCATCCTCTTCTTTCTAGCCGCATCCAAGTCCAGATTCAACTTCTTCAAAGCCCATTATGCCTTATGCTCGAGCTCCACAGGCAAATGACACCCCTTACCATAAACCAACTGAAATGGAGACATTCCTAATGGAGTCTTATATGCTGTTCCATAAGCCCAAACAGCTTCATCAAGCTTCAAAGACCAATCTTTCCTTGATGGAAATACGACTTTCTCTAAAATGCACTTGATCTCTCTGTTAGATACCTCAGCGTGACCATTTTTCTGAGGATGATAAGCCGTAACAATGCGATGATTCACATTATACCTTTTCATCATAGCAGTGAACTTGCGGTTGCAAAAATATGACCCTGCATCACTGATTATGACTCTTGAAGTTCCAAACCTTGTGAATATCTACTTGTGAAGAAAATTAAGCATCATTCTTGCATCGTTCATTGGCAACGCCTTAACTTTAACCCATTTTGACACGTAATTAACTGCCAACAAGATATACTGATTGTTACAAGATGAGACAAATGGCCCCATGAAGTCAATTCCCCAAACATCGAAGACATTAACCTCGAGAAGCACATTAAGAGGTATCTCATCCCTCTTAGACATATTACCCACACGTTGAAATCGATCACATTTCAAAACGAACTGGTGAGCATCTTTAAATAATGTCGGCCAAAAGAAACCTGCTTAAAGAACACGAGATGCTGTCTTTTCTCCACCATAATGTCCTCCATAAGCCGTTGAGTGGCAATCTCGCAAGATCCCCCCCCCCCCCGTTTCACTGTAAGGAATACATCTCCTGATGATTTGGTCAGCTCTTTGTCGAAAAAGAAACGGCTCATCCCACATATACCACTTCACTTCATGTAGAAACTTCTTCCTTTAAGCATAAGATAAGTCGGGAGGCATGATATTACTCACAAAGTAGTTCATAATATCTGCAAACCACGGTTCTTCTTCTTGCACTCCAAAGAGCTGCTCATCGGGAAAAGATTCATTTATCAATGTCTTATCCAATGAAGTGGCATTAGGATTCTCTAAATGCGAGAGATGATCAGCGACTTGATTTTCAGTCCCCTTTCTATCCTTGATCTCTTGTTCAAATTCTTGAAGCAAAAGAACCCATCTAATCAATCTAGGCTTCGAGTCCTTCTTTGAGACTAGATATCAAATTGTCACGTGATCAGTGAAAACTGTCACCTTAGTCCCAAGTAGGTAAGATCGAAATTTCTCAAAACCATAGACAATAGCCAAAAGTTCTTTCTCTATAGTAGTATAATTCAGTTGAGCACCATTTAGGGTCTTACTAGCATAGTAGACCCCATGAAATATGTTGTTCTTCCTCTGTCCAAGAACTGCTCCAATTGCATAGTCACTTGCATCGCACATCATCTCAAAAGGTTCTTTCCAATCAGGTGCAGTTATGATCGATGCCGTGATTAAACTCTTCTTCAGAGTCTCAAAAGCTGCAAGGCACTCGTCATCAAACTTGAAAGGAATGTCTTTCTCTAGCAAACTACACAATGGCTTCGAAATCTTAGAGAAGTCTTTGATGAAATGCCTGTAGAACCCCGCATGACCAAGAAAACCACGAATTCCCTTAACAGAAACGGGTGGAGGAAGATTCTCAATGACCCCCACCTTGGCCTTGTCCACCTCTAGAGCTTTACTAGAAACCTTGTGCCCGATTATAATGCCCTGACGCACCATAAAGTGACATTTCTCCCAATTGAGAACCAGATTGGTCTCAACGCACCTCATGAGAATGTGTCCAAGATTTTGGAAGCATTCATCAAAAGAATCGCCAAAGACTGAGAAGTCGTCCATGAACACCTCCATATTCTGGCCAATCATATCAGAAAAGATGGCCATCATGCATCTCTGAAATATGGCTGGTGTACCACACAAACCAAAAGAAACTTGTCTGAAGGTAAAGGTACCAAATGGACAAGTGAAAGTAATTTCTCCTGATCTTCTGGAGCTATACAAATCTGATTGTAACCTGAATAACCATCCAGAAGAAAATAGTACTCATGACCGGCCAACCTGTCAAGCAGCTGATCAATGAAGGGCAAAGGGAAGTGATCCTTTCTAGTGGCTTTGTTCAGCTTCCTATAGTCCATGCAAACTCTCCACCCCGTGACTGTTCTAGTAGGAATAAGCTCATTCTTCTCATTTGCTACCACGGTAATTCCACCTTTCTTTGGCACACATTGAACCGGGCTTACCCATGAACTGTCAAAAATAGGGTAGATGATCCCTGCATCTAGCCACTTAAGAATTTCCTTCTTCAGTACCTCCTTCATGATTGGATTGAGTCTTCTTTGCTGCTCGACCGTAGGCTTGCTACTTTCCTCTAGCAGAATTTTATGCATGTAGTAAGAATGGCTGATTCCCTTAATATATGCTATAGTCCATCCAATTGTCGATTTGAACTCTCTCAGAATCCTCAAAAGCTTTTCCTCATCACTACCTGGAAGGTCAGATGCAATAATAACATGCATAGTAGATGCATCACCTAAAATCATATATCTCAAATGCTCAGGTAAAGGCTTAAGCTCAAGAGTGGGAGTTTCCTCAATAGATGGCTTGAGGCATTTAGGAGCTTTGTTCAATTCATCCATTCCAAGAGATTCAAAAGGTATATCTATCTTCTTTTTCTAGGGAGAAGCATTCAAATACTGCAATTGTTCTTCACCTTCGACATCTTCACTATCTGAATTCTCCAATAAGGCTTTTTCTAAGGCATCGGACCTTAGCAAATGATCAAGTTCCGATGTTACCACTGAATCGACCAACTCTACTTTTAAGCACTCCTCATTATCAGTAGGAAATTTCATAGAATTGAACACATTAAAAGTCACATCCTGATCCAGAACTCGCATTGTGAGCTCACCCTTCTGCACATCTATCAAGGTTCGGCCAGTTGCCAAGAAAGGTCTTCCCAAGATTATGGGAATCTTCTTATCCTCCTCAAAATCAAGAATTATAAAATCAGCAGGGAAGATGAGTTTATCAACCTTGACCAAGATATCCTCCACAATACCTCGCGGATATGTAATAGAACGGTCGGCTAACTGCAAGGTCATATAAGTCAGTTTTGGATCAGGCAAGTCCAACTGCTTGAAAATTGACAAAGGCATCAGATTGATGCTAGATTCCAAGTCATATAAGCATTTGTCAAAAGACACTTTTCCAATAGTACACAGAATAGTGAAGCTTTCTGGATCCTTAAGCTTCGGAGGCAACTTCTGTTGCAACACAACACTGCATTCCTCCGTGAGAGTGACTATCTCTAAATCATCTAGCTTCACCTTTCGAGAGAGAATACCTTTCATAAACTTTGCATAACTAGGCATCTGCTCAAGAATCTCAGCGAAAGGTATGTTGATCTGAAGTTTCTTGAACACCTCCAGAAACTTCTTAAATTACTTGTCCAGCTTTCTTTTCTGTAGCCACTCGGGAAAAGGTGGTGGAGGATAGATATGTTTCTCCCCTGTATTACCCTCAGGAGGAGTGTGCTCAACAGTAGTCTTCCTTGGTTCCACTTCTACTTCCTACTGCTCTACTTCTTTCTCAGCCTCAGCTTCTTCAGTCAACTCTTGAGTTTGTTCAGGATTCGTAACTTTTCCAGATCTCAAAGTGATTGCCTTTACTTGTTCCTTAGCTTCCCTCTTTCTTGGCACTTCAGTGTCACTAGGTAGTGTACCAGGCTGACAAGTTAGCAAGGCATTGGCAATTTTCCCAATTTGATTTTCCAAGGTCTTGATAGAAACGGCTTGACTCTTGCACATAAGCTTCAACTCCTCTAATTCAGATTTTTTATTGGCTTGTTGTAGCTGGAGTTGTTGTCTTGGTGCATAATGCGGTTGCATAAAACCAGGGGGGTTGTACTACTTAGCTGGATATTGCTGATATAGTTGTTGAACCGTATTCTGAATGTTGCTCCAGCTGAAATTAGGATGATTGTGGTTGTTGGGATGATAGGTGGATGGCACTGGTTGCTGCAATCGCTGGAAGTTGCTCACAAACTGAGTTGATTCACTACAAATTGTGCACTGATCAGTCTCGTGGGCACCAGCACAAAGCTCACAGACACTAGCGATTTGATTAACTCCATAATAAGTCAAAGTGTCCACCTTCATCGTCAAAGCCTTAAGTTGGGCAGCGATAGCAGTTGTTGCGTCCAACTTCAGAATTCCTATGACTTTTCCCTGAGTCAGCCTCTGGAAAGGATTCTGGTACTCATTAGCAGCCATAAGTTTAATAAGTTCATAAGCTTCATCGTAGCTCTTAGCTCACAAGGCTCCTCCTGATGCTGCATCAAGCATGGGTCTAGAAGTAACACCCAGTCCATTGTAAAACAGTTGATAATCATCTAATCGGGCATGCTATGGTATGGGCACTTCCTTAGCATCTCCTTATATCAATCCCAAGCCTCACACAAAGATTCTTATGTTTGCAGAGCAAACTAGGTAAAAGCATTCCTGGTTGCAGCAGTTTTCGCCATAGGGAAGAATTTAGTGAGAAACTTTTGAGCAAGATCTTCCCATTTAGTGATAGACCCTGGTGGTAGAGAATGTAACTAGCACTTAGCTTTGTCCCTCAGAGAGAATATGAAGAGTCACAGCTTGATAGCATCTTCAGTCACACCATTGAACTTGAAAGTATCGCAGATCTCGATGAAATCCCTGATGTGCATGTTGGGGTCTTCAGTAGGAGAACCCCCAAATTGAACTGAGTTTTGTATCATCTGAATCGTGCCTGCTTTGATCTCAAAAGTGTTAGCCGAAATGGCTGGTCTAATGATGCTTGACTGAATGTCATTGATTTTAGGATGAGAATAGTCCATCAAAGCCTTCAGATTTTCTGCTTGATCACCCATCTCTACTAAAGCTGGTTCCTCGACTTTCTCTTCTTCTTCTACCTTCTTTTCTTCCTCAAAAACTTCCCTTCGAATCCCTATCGCTTCTTCCTCGGCTTGATTTAGATTTCTCTTACGAGTCCGAGAACGCGTATGTAACACCCCCAGATCCGGGGTCAGGGATCCGGGTCGTCACGGTCTTTCTTTCCACAATATCACTTAACTGAATTAATAATAAATAACCTCATGCTGTGACCCCACACTAACACACACCACAACCTGTTATAGTCTCAGAGATGAAATTGAAATAAGTACAAGCCTTTGAATCCACAATTTAAAAGTTATTACAACCCAAAATGATTACTTGATAAATTTACAGTTAATTGCCATTATCTGCCACAAGTTATAATTATACAATATTTGGTTCCCAAAAGTATAATGCCTGATCTACCAATAGATCTACCTCTGCAGCTATAGCAGCTACAACATCAACGGGAAGACGCGGGGCGCTTCCCACGCGCTTGCGCTGGGTCTGCTGGAGTCTGGCCATCTTTCCTAACTGTTGTTGTGTGATGAAGAAATAAAGCAAGAGTGAGCCTTACAGCTCGCAAGATAATATATATAGTGTAAACAATAACGCAAGTATATACATGGATAACTTGCTGGAAACCTTTATCAGGTGCAAGATAATTACTACTGGATATAAGTAAAAACAAGGGATGAAGTTACCAAATACTTCACTATACTTATATCATTTATAAAGCTACTTGAACTACCACTGTTAAAAGTATAATGAGCTTTCAACAGTTCATCACATAGATGAGACTACAAGACAAGATTTGAATAGATTAAATCTTTGAAGTATTATTGAAGGAAATGAAGTTATGATATACTTCATTAAGTTTCGATATATATATATATCCACATATACATCTTCTTTATACAGTCCCTAAAAACCTCTGTCATGTAAAGTATGAACAGAGTTTGTAACATCCAATGAATTTTTGGAAGGGAAAAAGAATTGTGGCATAAACCCGATATCTTGCTGATCAGGCAAAGATACCAATAAGTAACATTTTCTACTAGTAGATGGACGAATTCCCCACTGGTCATCACCCTGGTCGCAATAGGACCTTATGTTGGACTGCCACTCAGCCACTTATGCATTTGATGGACTCCCACTGAGCCACTTACACTATCATGGACGCCCACTGAGCCCATGTTGCTTATGCCGACTCGATAGATGGACTTACTTCCCGAATGTTGGGTAAGTAATCAATTCATTTACCAAAACTGCAACCTTGTTACGAATATAAAATACACCATAGAGCCGGATCCCCCTGGTTTTGAGCGAGTATTTAAATCCCCTTTTTAAAAAGGAAGATCTTAAATATATAAAAAATAAGTTTTGGGATCCGCTTTAACTTTTGAAAATCATTTTAAAGACTCGAAAACACTTTAAAGAGTGTTTGGAATAATGCTGATTTAATAAAGTAAATCAGTCTCAATATAAAAGAAATATCTGAATATTATTATTTAAATAATATTCCCATAAAGAATAATTGAGGTAAAAGTTGGAAAACTTATAATTGAAATGAATAGTAAATAATCAAAGATATACTTATACGAAAGTAATATCTTTATTTGAATAATCAAAAGTAAGTTTGATTATCGAACATTATTCTTTAATTAAATAAAGAATATTAAATAATACGCGGAGTCATAATACCTCGAATGAATAGTATAAATAATATTCATTAAATAAATAAAGGAGTCATACATCCTCAAATGAATATCCAAATAATAATCATTAAATAATGTAAACTGAGTCTTAAGCCCTCGAATGAATATTCGAAATAATATTCAATAAATAAAATAAAGTTAAAGTTATCAAATAAACCTTATTCGATTAATAGTTTTGAAAACTATAACCATATATATAAGATATATATAATATACTCGGGAACATCGACTCCCGGTTTAGAAATATGTTCACCTTTTGATCCCCTATACTAAGGGTAAACTCGAATACCACTTATCTCTAGCATAGGTATTATGCAACTATAAGCATTTTAACCAACAGATACATAATTCAAGAATATGAAACAGGCATGCATATATACCATATCACATGCTACAATATATCGCAAAAATTTTCTAATAACAAATATGCATTTATCACAAGATCATGCATATACACATATACATCACAACAACAATTATACGGGTAGAAAACTTGCCTGAGCGACTGGGGGTTACGAATGGCTCGGGACGAGTCTGGTAACCTATAAACAACAAGTAAGTTGGAATTAAACCAAAGTCACTTGTAAATCTATACTCTAACCAAATTAGACTCTAACGCTCGTTTTGCGCTTACTGATTCTCTTAAGTCACTCGAGTACCCTCGGCTCCACCATTTTTAATAATTTAACCATTACAAGTTTTAAGGCGATTCCTTCGCGAGTGTCTTACCAACTGCCTAACACTCTTACCATAATTGTTTCATACATTAATTAACCCTTTTTGGTCTTTAACCTATGTTTCAAAGTAAGGCGAGGGGAAATGTTTTGTTCGCGAAACGCCGTTACTTAAAACGATCGTTTCTCCTAAACCGTACATCGGAATCAAACGAACTACATATCAAAACGAAGCTCGTAACATGAACTATCTAAACATGGCAATGGTAAAAATCTAGCAGGGAGTTCTCGGGTCCTAATGTTATGAAAAAAAGCAGTCTAAAGTAAATCGGACATTATGACGGCTATGTTTACGCGATTTCCCAAATTTAAACCATTCCAAATCCACCACAATTCAACCCCAATTCACAACCCAATCAAAACTCCATCCAAACTACATTACAACAGCCCCAAATCAACTCATTATAATCAATTTACTTAATCCTAAAACTTGAATTTAAACTATACTACATTCTTTAACCAAATCATAAGATTTCAACAATCCATTCACCACCATTCCAACCCAACTCTAAACCAACAATCACTAAGCTACTCTAATACCCGATCAACCAAAATCATCCTAATATACAAAGTAAATCTAGGGTTTGGAGATGATATACCTTCCTTGAAGTGGTGTGAGTAGCTAGGAAGCCTTAGGAAGCCTTGAGGAGTCTTAGGAATGCTTGGATCTTAAAGGAAAAGCAAGAAAAATCAAGTTAAAAACCTTGAAATCACTATTCATTGTCTTCTTCATTGATTTATTGGAGAAGATAGAGAATGAATGGGATGCTTAAACTCATAATATAGCCATAACTATGCATAAGGAATACTAGGGAATTATCTTACCAATTTAGAAAGCTTGGATCTTGGATTTTGAAAATTTTCCCTTTGAAAATGCAAAAAGCCGAGAGCAATGTTCTTGGTGATGAGAAATAGAATTTTGTTTTGGTGAAAAATGATTTGTTTTGGCTTGGTGGATGTAGTTTTGTTTTTTGTTTTGGTTAATTACCTTTTTAGCCTTAAACTTTGTGTGGTTCTAATTCAACCACATTTCCTTCCTCCCTTTGTCATGCTTATGTCATCATGTGGTGTCATCCTTCCCTCTTTGTCCTCTTCTCATTGATTGGATGACATCATCCCCTCTAATCTCTTTGATTAACTTCCTAATTGCTTGCCTAATGACCGCTGATCTGTTATACGGTTCGCTTAACTTTCATTTTCATTTATCGTTTGAGGGATCATACCCGGGATCTTATTACTTAGGTTTCCTTAACCCTTCTCAATATATTAAATTCCTTTTATGATCCTCTATTATACTCCTTTAATTTAAATCCTTTTTATCGTGTTACCTTATACTCAATTCTTTCCGTATCTAGTGGATTTCCGGGAAAAATCAAAGTGTTCGGAAATTGGATTCTGACGGTCTTTACATACACTTATATACCATAAAGAGTACTAATAAAATCTCAGAATATCCATAACAGAACCCCTACATAGTGTGGCATGAAAAGTTTTCTCATTCAGCTAAAACACTATTCATAAGGGTTACAAAAAGTTCACAATTTTGGGGGTTATTACAGCGTATGCATACACGCTCGCTAGATCACCTGAAATAAGACAAGGAACAAATAAGTAACAATGTCCGAGTCAATGAACTTTAACGACCACTAATGGAAAGAACATAAACTAATAATTAACATTGCAGTCCCCGGTAGCAGGGCCAAAAACTTGTTAGTCGCTAAACATGCGCTAATAATACACGCAAGTATACGCGTTCGCAAGTAGTATAGAATCTTTTCTAGTTCATTCCCACAGAGACTGTATTGGTTAACTAATTATTTCACGCACTTAAGCAACAATGTATGGTTATTATTCAATGCTAAGACGATAACAAATTGAGGTTGTTTATAACTAAGAATTAAACTAACAATTATAACTTAGAGAATAAGATTGATTAAGTTAATATATCTGACAAAAATGGGATTCTAACTTTATTAAATACTTCATTCAATAGCCTTATTATTCTCAACCTTAGCATGCAATGGTGATGACACTAATCAGACAACACGAAACTGATAAACGCCAACTTTCGTTGCACGAGTACCATACTACCAGACATCCACAAAAGAGATAGAAGCTGAATAGACACCAATTATATTGAGACCCTATATGTCTATAGAATTTGACAACATAACGGTTTAAGCACAAGTTATCTATCTTGATTACACAGGGCAAGTAATATGGGTAAAATTACCTACGAATCATGCATAACAATACATGAACTTATGCTAGCATGGCAAGTTCTAAATCCTTAAATTCACTGTCGCTTCATTAAGAATTAACACGCTATTTTATAAGTTTGCGACGCTCATAAGACGAATACGTACAACCAATACTAGGATATCAATCAATCACCACATACTAAGGCATCAAAACAATTTAACTAAAGAAATCCATAAATAAATCCACTAGAACCCCACGATAACGAGTAGCCCATGATCGGACTCATCATCAACGTGGGTTTCGATGACGGCATGGTAAAACAAACGTAGTCTTTATAACGAATACATAAAACCAAGTACAAAACAAGAGTAAGGTTCAAAAGTAAGAAAACTAGCATCCAAATACAACTTAAAACAAAGATTCACAAGTAAAAACAAGATCTTCTTCTCCTTCATTGAATTGTGCTAAGAACGGTCTTCTTACGGCTTTCCTTGCGCTCTGGTATGTCTCACTTGATATCTTATTAAAAACGACCTTATTTGAATATATATAGCAGTCTTTTGCAATCTGGAAGTCTCCTCACTTAGAATTGAATTAGCCATATCATTCAAAAATCCAGCTACGTATTAGAATCAGGTTTCTTTAATTTCACACCGGCGCGGCCGCGTGCTATCACAGCGCAGGCGCGCTGCCTTTCTGGAATCTTGGCGCGGGCGCGCTCTTGATCAGTGCGGGCGCACCATCCTTCTGGGAAAAACTCAGATTTCATCTTTTCTCTTGCTGCTTCGAGCCGGCTTTCCACGAGCTTTTATTTCAACACCACCTTGACACCAAATTAGCACTGAAATAATGCTAATTCACCTGATTCAAGGATTAATGCTTGAAATGCAAAATCATTAGAAAACAACAAAACTGGAATAAAAATGTATCAATTCAAAGCTTATTAGAGCATTATAAGGTGTCATAAATTCCACTCAACATTGGCTACACAGGTGTAGATTTTTCTGGATGGCAGGGTTGACCAAAAGAGCACTAGTGGAAGTCGTCAATTTCTTGGACAAAGACTTGTATCCTAGTATAGTAAGAAACAATAATTTGTGTCAACTTCCACAGCTGAAGCTGAATACATAGTTGCTAGAAGTTGTTGTGCTCAAGTGCCTTGGATTAGAAATCAGACTATGGCCTAGTGTTACACAAAATTCTAATTATATGTGACAATACTAGTGCTATATCTATAGTGGCTAATCCAGTCAATCATTCTAGAACAAAGCACCTTGATGTAAGGTACCTTTTTATTAAAGAACATGCTACAAATGGTACCATTGAGCTCATTTTTCTTCCAACTGAAAAACAATTAGCTGACATTTTTACTAAACCTTTGGATGAAGCAACTTTCACTAGACTTGTAGGTGAAATTGGAATGCTTAATTCTTCATTCTAAGACAATAACTTAGCTAATATTTTACAGTAGATTAATTTCTAGTAAATCAAAATTAATTTGATTTAATTGGAAATTAACTGAAATATGAATTACAAATATTTCAGAAATCTCTAAATATTTATTTTTTAAAATAAAAAAAAATTCAGCTTGGAATTTTTCAAATTCTAAGAAAACTGTCTAGCTGTTAATTTACATTCTTAATATGTAAAATTAACACAAGGAAAAATCAAAATAATCAAAATTAAATAGAGAACTGAGTTCTCGATAAGTCTAATTGACTTATCGACAAGTCATTCTAAGACTTCTCAAGTGAGTTCTCGATAAGTCAATATACTAACTTTTCGAGTGACTTCTCGATAAGCTTTATTATGACTTATTGATAAGCCATTGTAGAGTTCTCTAGTAGTATTAACTCACAGAGTTCTCTACAAGTATAACTTTTAGACTTATCATTAACTCAAAACTGGAATAATTTAATTTAATAAATTATTTTGGTAAAATACTTTTGGCAAATTTATTTTGATTTATTTTTGAATAAATTCAGTCCATTTTGGACAAATTGGGTATTTATTTGACATCTTGATAAGTCAATTTTTAGTTCTCTACAAGAATAAATAAAATGACTTATCGATATATTTTTCACATCTCAAAATGACTTCTCGATAAGTATACTCCAAACGTCTATTTTTGACTTCTCGACAAGTCATTTGCTTTTACTATAAATACCCAAACATCTCCATACATATACATACTTACACTTTTGAGAACTCAAGTAACCTAACTTTTCAATCTAAAACCAATTTCTCTCTCGTTTCAATCATTTCTTACTAATTTTTCTTACCCAGTAAACTACATACTCATAACAATGGCAGCAAACAATATTGTACCTTTCATCCCAAAGGAGACTAACTTCCTTGCATTCTTAGATGCAAACCAAGCACCTGAAACCTTCAAATGTTTTGTCAAGTTATTGTTTGAGACCTACTTTTTAGGGGCTCTTACTGCTAATCCTGTGATTTATTTAGATGTGTTAGGGGATTTTTGGAACACAACAGTGACAAGGACAATTGTGCATGAGAACCAGGCTGTATCAATTGTAATAAACTACACAATTAAGGGCCAACAGGTGGAGATCTTTGAGGATGATGACAATATGGCATTAGGAATACCTACTGACAAGCTGGTGGAGGCTCCAACTCAGGATGAGCTGTATGAATTCATGGACTTCATCAACTATTCTGAGAAGATCAATCTGTCAAGCATGAACAAGAAGCACCTGAGGAGAGAATGGTCCTTCATGTTTAATTCAGTGATAAGGGCCTTCACTTGTAGGAAGTCAGGATTTGACAACATATCTAGTGTTGTCCAGAAGCTGGTCTACTCAATGGCTCACAATAAACAGCTCAATGTAGGACAATACATACTGGAGGAATTGAGCACCAGGCTAACAATGCCATTGGAGTCAAGAGGTAAGGAAATTTTTCTTCCTAGATTCATTATGTCTGCTTTAAACCATAAAGTCAATGACATACATGTAATATCCAGGATATATCGTGTAATTATTTTGCTAATAAATAATTATTATATGTGTTCAGTATCTATTCTGTGAATTATTTGTTAAGTGTTAAATGTGTTTGGATTTTTAAAAATAATATTAATTGAGTATTTTAATTTTTATATGTCCAAAATAAAATATAGATGATTGTCATATCTTCCTAATTAATTTTATGTTGATTTATGATTTCATAGGAAATATATGGATTTTATAAAATCTTTTTCCGAGTATTTAAAAACTATTTTATACAAACTGGAACCAACCGACGTCATCCGTTTTTACATATTTATAACCCGAAACTCTTCCGAGAACTCCATCCTAACCTAATTGCAATATTCCGACCATTTTCCATGTTTCGACTTTTTCGATCCGGCGTACAGTTTATCCTGCGCTGGTCCCGGCGCAACATTTTCGATACATTATTCGTTTCGGTAAATCAATAAAACTCGTATTTTCGATAAACGGGATCTTTTTATTAACTATCACAATTATCACCTCGTAATACGTGTAACCAGGAGCTGAGACCAAGACCGCTGTACAAATTGTACTAATTTTGATATTTATTCCTAAAACTGATACCGTTTGGATCAGTTTTTATAAATAAACGTACCATTTTATATCCGGAATGATCCAACGGGATACTAATTTCCCGTAAATATAAATAGCCTTTACCGTATTTTATTCCGTATCAAAAATCATTTGCAGCCAGTAATTATATAGTTTTCCAGAGAAAATACTTATATTCATATAATCTTCTGAAAATCAAACAACAAATTGAAGGTGTTAGTGAAGTCCGATTGGAACACTCAAGTAACCAAAACAGAGGTTTTGAGGTGTTCTTTCAGTTTCTTCAAGTTTCAAAACTGCAGAAATCAAGGTTTATTTTCTATATTTTTATTTATTTTCGAATTATTTTTATTAAAAATATGAATTTTCGTTCGGATGATTATTTGAATGATTAGATGATTGCATGTTGTAGAGCTTGTTTTCCTGATGATTTTCATATGTCATATGACTGATTTGGAGTTCAATAACATGTTCAAAATTGAGTTTAATCTTCGAATTTTAAAATTAAGGTTTATAACCCGTATGAATGTTTTTAATTGAAATTTGGGGCTTTTTGATTTAGGGGTTATTAGTTATTGTGTTATAGTGGGTTGTGTTCCTTATGAAATTTGCAATCGATTGGTATATAGCTCGTTATCAGAGGATGTCTAAATCGAAGGGAATTGTATTTTGAAGTTTTCGTCGGTTCGCCGGAAACCGGCGATGTTCTTGGCCATTTTCCGGCTAGGACAGGGATTATTGATGTTCCTGGTTATCTGTAGATTATATCTGGAGCAGATGGTGGGGTGAGGATGCCGGAATCGTGTTCCCCGGGCACCCCTGTATTTTCCGACGACTGGACTGCAAAATTGCAGTTTAGTCCCTGTACTTTTGTAGGTAATGAAATTTAGACCCCTAGGTTTCCAGAATTTGCAAAAATAGGTTTCTTGTTTTAAAATATTTAAAAATCATATTTTCTATTTATTTTATTTATAAAAATCCATTTTTATTTCTGAAAATTCCAAAAATTATTATTTTAATTCCAAAAATTATTTTTAATTCAAAAATAAATCTGAATTAATTAGTTAATTAATTTCAGTTAATATTTAATTGATTAATTGGTCAATTAATTCGAAAATTAATTGATTAATTGATTTATTAATTATTAATTGATTTTTATTAATTATTAATTGATTTTAATTAATTATTTAATTAGATTTAATTATTTAAAAATGATTTAAAAATTCCGAAAAATAGTTTCTAGCTTTAAAATATTATTTTAAATTATTTTCAAGCCTCGATAATTATTATAAAATTATTTTAAAGCCAGATTTGGCCAGCCGAACCCTGTTTATTACTCCGAAATGGATCCAACGACCCGTTTTAATTCCGAAAAATGTTTTAAAAATCATTTTAAATACCCAAAAGCCTGTTTATAACCCGAGACCTCTTTAAAAATGATATATGATTGATTATTTGACGTGTTATGTGATATATGTGACTTGTTGGTTAACTGTCGGTATATATATTCGATGTTTACTTGTTTATAGTATAACTTTCAATCCGTTAATCGGATTTGGATAAAACGAAGGGTAGATAGAAGTGTGTATCGAATAGAAGCATAGAAGTTGAGTATTGATAGATGCTTATGATTTGTGAACTGAAGAGGCAAGGCGTAGGAAAGGGAAACAGATAGTCGAGGAGTAAGACGGTTTTGGTTGAAAGTTAGTACAGTATAGCAAGCTAGTACCAGGCAAGTGTTCTGAACTTTCTCGAGATATATTGTAGTGGATTGATAGTCCTGTTTTATATTGCAAGTGCTTTGAAGCACTGAACTCAAAACCCTGATTCCAGTTATTAATCTTGAGCCGTAAACCTTATTCTTTCTAAACCGTTGATTGTTGTACACCCAAATACGAACCACAGATATACGATACTACTCCACAAATACATACAAACTAAATACCAAACACTGAACTGAATTACTTATATACTCAAACCATTGTACCTTATGATTTGAAAGACCAATTCCTGGCAACCCTGAAACATTGATTCCTTTGTTATCCAATTCTTTCATTACCTAACATCCAAGCTTTGAAAATGCCATATTGATCCTTATGAAGATTGAAACCATTTCATTATTGAACGTCCAATGTTGTTAATGATTCTGGTTATTGCTTATTACTGTTTATTCTGTTATTATGTTAGAATTGGATTGTTTTTATAAAATTGTGGACCAGATTCGTGGTCAGACCATATAATGGTCAAGTTAGGCCAATGTGTGCCTTGGATCCCGTAGTTAGAGCAGTATTGTGTGCTTTGCTCGGGGTTAGTGTGTGACTGATCAGCAGCCTAACCTTGGTTTTTAAAATGAAAATATAATATCCAATTTTAAATCATAATTCATTATTCTCGATATCATAACCTTTTCCATTTGATGATCATTATTCTCAGTTTTGTCATTCTAACTTGCTGAGCTAGTTAGCTCATTTGCGCGATATTGTTTATGTTCTTTTCCAGTTAAGAAGGAACAAGTTGGTAACGAGGATCCCCAGTCCAGCGCGAGAGCTAGGGGTTCAGGTTGATCAAGTTAAGATAGTAGGCACCTTTTGGAGTAATTTAAGTTTGTAAAAGTTTGTAATAATGTTTAATACTCAGTTCTGAGTTTGGATAGTTGGGATTTGAACGTTTGTAATATAAGTACGTGTGTTTGGCTTATGTGCATACTTTAACCTGTTGCAGTCCGTGGTAACTGGTAAGTAGGGTCACTGCATACTATTATTATTATCTTTATTATTGTTATAAGCAGGTTATAAATAAGGTATGTGTGTGTGGACCCCAAACTTCTAACACGGGTTTGGAGGGTGCCACAGGTTTGGTATCAGAGCTACAGGTTATAAGTCACTGACACAAGCCTAGATTGACGGGAATGGGTAGAGGGTTAGGATAAGAAGTAAGGAATAGAAAGATTAAACGTCAAAAGGTTGAGTGATACGGTATAACAGGTACTAGTATGATTCGCGTCATGGTTCGAGATTCTTATACTGCGATATGATTTCAGATAGCAGCGATGGCCGACTCTTTCATCCTCGTATCAGCTGATCACTCAGAGCCTTCAGTTGGAGTACCATCTTCAGATCCACGTCCTGTTGTTCCACCAGTGTTGGCTATTTTACCTCCACCTGTGTTGCAGCCCGTACCATTGCAGGCTATTCCACCCCCAAGCATGAGGCCATCTATCAGAGGACCCCCACCTGTTGATTCAGGCTTTACTGGTCATTCAGTTATAGGAGTACCTTTCTAGTTCTCTTCCTATCCTGTCCCATATCATCAGTTTGAGGCTTGCCTTATGGAGCAGCGATTCTTACAGGGTCATATTCAGGAGTTATTACATATCATGCGTACCAGAGAGGTTGGGAGTGGTGAGAGGCAACTCAGAGAGAGGCTTTAGATGTTTCATAGAGCAGCTGCTGTGAGGATTGCTGAGGCTACACATGAGGACATCACCCCTGATTTTCTGGTGGAGTGGGCTAAGTGGGTTCTAGAGGAGCTTGAGGAGATTGGAGGTCCAGACTTGCCATGAGTCAAAGATCCAGAGATGGAGATGCTGATCAGTATTGTTATGGTTGTGTAGTATGTACAGTAGTGTGTAGTATGTATCAGTAGACTTTTGAGTTGTACTTATTGACTAGAGCTGCTGACTAGTGAGTAGGTTGTTGTACCTTTTTGCTTTTACTTCTGAAGCGTCTTTACGCTTGTACTACCCAAAACTTTTGATATATATATACCAGTACCTTTTCTTTTCCAGCATTGTCATTTATTTTACTGCACCTGTTTTACTTTACCTTATTTATTGCACCAGTGTACCCTGTTCCTTTAACTGTTTATATTCTATAAAGAAGCATGCAATTTACTTAGTTCAACTGTTACAACTATTTTAAAAAAAAAGATATTTCTGTTTTACAAAACTTTTCTTTTATGCAAAGGATTTGATTTAAAAGCTAAATAAGTTGTTTGATTCTTTACAGAAAAATGCCTCCCAGAAGAAATACCCGCACCAACACCTAGAATGAAGAAACCAACAACAACAACAACAATAATAACCAAGATGATATAAACCAAAATGCAAACCCAGGACCCATAGACCCAGCAATAGCCCAGATTCTCCAAATTTTGGCCCAACAAACAGTTCACCTGTCACAACAACAATAAAGACAGACCAATCCCCAGGTAACTTTCAAATCTTTTCAGGCGGTGAACCCGCCGGAATTCAAGGGTTCCTTAGAACCGATTGAAGCAAATGTTTGGTTAGAGGAAATAGAGAAGGCATTTGCCTTAGTGAAAGTAAAGGAAGATCAGAAGGTTGAGTTTGCAAGCTATTATTTGAAGAATGATGCCACATATTGGTGGGAGATGGTGAAGACATTGGAAGGTACAGATGTTATTACTTGGGAGAGGTTTAAGGAATTGTTTTTAAATAAGTATTTTCCCTAATTTGTCCCGGATCAGATGGAACTGAAGTTTTTAGAGTTAAAGCAAGGAAATATGTCGGTGGCGGATTATGAAAGTAAGTTCGAAGAGTTGTCAAGGTATGTGCCATCATATGTCGATACTGACAGGAAGAAAGCTAAGAGATTCCAGCAAGGTTTGAAGCCATGGATCAGAGGGAAGGTAGCCATTTTTGAATTGGATACCTATGCAGGAGTTGTACAAAAGGTCATGATTGCAGAGACAGAGAGCGAGATGTCCCAGAAGGAGAAAGAAAGTAAGAAAAGAAAGTCTGAAGGGAATGAAGGTCAGTCACAACCAGGGAAGTTTCCAAATCTTAAGAAGGGCAAGTTTCAGCCAGGGAGAAATTTTAATTTCAAAAGACAAAATACAGGCGACGGAGGCCAGGGCAACCGTCCAGCCAATGTGAGTCAGCCGAATCAGTTAAGGTTAACTTTTCCAGATTGTCAGGTATGTGGGAAGAAATATGGAGGAGTTTGTAATAAGTTGAATGTAGATTGTTTTAAGTGCAATCAGAAAGGGCACTATTTGAGGGAGTGCCGAAATCAGCCAGCGAGAGAACCAGCAAACAAGGATCAGCTTATCCGGAATCCAGCAGTTAAGGTTCCAGCTATTAGATTTACGTGCTTCAAATGTGGAAAGCCAGGACATATAGCAAGGGATTGCAAGACACCAGCCCCAGTCAGTAATGCATTGAGGATTATGGGATCTACCCTAGCAGTGAATGAGACTCCAAGGGCTAGAGTTTTTGACATGTCTATGAAGGATGCTATCCAAGATACTGATGTTGTGGCAGGTACGCTTAATGTGAATTCTTTATGTGCCAAAGTGTTAATAGATTCGGGAGCAACTCGATCGTTTATTTCACAAGATTTTGTTAGTAAGTTAAATTGTCCAGTTGAGTATCTAAATGAAATAATGACTGTGGAATTAGAAAATCAAGAACGTGTATCTGTTAATCAAGTTTGTGGGAATTGTGACATTGAAATTTATGGTAGTAAGTTTTGTGTAGATTTGATACCATTTAAGTTAGGAGAATTTGACTTTATCTTAGGAATGAATTGGTTATCTAAGAACAATGCCCAGATAGATTGTTGAAATAAGAAAGTAATGGTGAAGACGCCAGACGAAAGGATAGTAACATTCAAGGGCCAGAAGCAAGTAAAGAAGTTCTTAACGATAATTCAAGGAAGTTACTACGACAAGGATGCGAGCATTTCGTGGCATATGTGATTGATAGAAGTCAGGAGCCAGCGAGACTCGAAGATATTCCAGTAGTGAATGAATTTCCAGACGTGTTTCCCAATGAGTTACCAGGACTTCCTCCGGATAGAGAAATTGAGTTTGCAATCGACTTAGCACCTGGAACAGAACCAGTATCCAAGGCCCCGTACAGAATGGCGCCCGTTAAAATGAAGGAGCTAGCGAATCAATTGCAAGAGTTATTAGAGAAAGGAGTAATCAGACCTAGTGTATCCCCGTGGGGTGCACTGGTACTATTTGTCAAAAAGAAGGATGGAAGCATGAGACTGTGCATCGACTATAGGGAGCTCAACAAGCTTACAATCAAAAACAAGTATCCATTACCCAGAATTGATGATTTGTTTGACCAATTGAAGGGAGTCAAGTACTTCTCCAAGATTGATTTAAGATCGGGATATCATCAACTAAAGATCAAGCCAGAAGATATACCAAAGACAGCTTTCAGAACAAGGTATAGACATTATGAATTTTTAGTGATGTCTTTTGGATTGACAAATGCCCCGGCATCATTCATGGACCTGATGAATAGAATTTTCAAGGAATATTTGGATAAGTTCATTAGTGTGTTTATAGACGATATTTTGATTTATTCAAAGACGGAAGAGGATCATGCGGAACATTTGAGAACAGTTTTGGAGATTTTAAGGAAAAAGAAGTTATATGCTAAATTCTCGAAGTGTGAGTTTTGGCTACAGGAGGTTCAGTTCTTAGGACACATAGTCAGTAATGAAGGGATCAAAGTGGACCCAGCAAAGGTTGAGGCCATTACAAATTGGGAAAGACCGAGAACACCAACAGAAGTAAGAAGTTTCTTGGGATTAGCGGGATATTACCGTCGATTCGTTCAAAATTTCTCAAGGATTGCAACACCATTAACGAAGCTTACATGAAAGAATGAAACGTTTATATGGAACGATAAATGTGAAGAAAGTTTTCAGGAATTGAAGCGAAGATTAATTACGGCACCTGTTTTGTCACTTCCAGACGATCAAGGGAATTTCGTAATTTATAGCGATACTTCTCATAAAGGACTAGGATGTGTTATGATGCAGCATGATAAAGTGATTGCGTATGCGTCAAGGCAACTGAAATCATACGAACAGAAATATCCTACTCATGATTTGGAGCTTGCAGCCATAGTTTTCGCTTTGAATATTTGGAGACATTATCTATATAGAGAAAAGTGCGAGATTTATACAGATCAAAAAAGCTTGAAGTATATATTCACACAGAAGGAGCTTAATATGAGACAGAGGAGGTGGTTAGAGTTGACTAAGGACTACGACTACACGATTAACTATCATTCCGGTAAAGCAAACATTGTAGTGGACGCATTAAGTCGAAAAGAAAAGTTAAATGTACTATCAGTACCCGAAGAGATATATAAGGAATTTCAGAAATTGGAATTGGAGATTAGGGTTTGCAAGCCTGATGAAGCAAAAGTGTATAGTATGACTTTTCAGCCGGAGTAGTTAGAGAAGATAAAAAAGTGTCAAGAAGAATTAATGGATCAGGACATAAATCGTTTGGTAGGTGAAGAATTGTGCACGCAAAAGGATGATCAAGGTATTCTTAGGTTTTCTTCTAGAATTTGGATTCCACCGGTGACGGAGCTGAAGAATGAAATTTTACAAGAAGCTCATAATTCAAGGTATTCAATCCATCCAGGGAGTACCAAAATATACAGAGGTTTAAAGAATATATATTGGTGGCCAGATATGAAGAGGGAAATTGCAGAATGGGTTAGCAGATGTTATACATGTCAGAGAGTTAAAACAGAGCATCAAATACCAAGTGGATTGCTACAGCCATTGGAGATTCCAAAGTGGAAGTGGGAACATATTGCCATGGATTTCATAGTTGGATTACCAAGGACAAGGGCTAATCATGATGCCATTTGGGTTATAGTGGATAGACTTACCAAGTCAGCTTATTTTCTGCCTATAAATGAAAGATTTTCGCTCGACAAGTTAGTCCATATGTACCTGAAGGAAATCGTAGTTCGTAATGGAGTTCCTATATCTACTGTATCTGATCGAGATCCAAGATTTAATTCAAGATTTTGGAAGAGTTTTCAAGAATGTTTGGGAACGAGACTGAATATGAGTACAGCTTACTATCTATAGACGGACGGCCAGAGTGAAAGAATGATCCAGACAATTGAAGATATGTTACGTGTTTGTGCTATTGATTTCAAAGGGAGTTGGGACGAGCATTTACCTCTGATATAATTTTCTTATAACAACAGTTATCACGCCAGTATTGGGATGCCACCCTATGAAGCCCTTTATGGACGCAAATGCAGATCTCCAGTGTATTGGGACGAAGTAGGAGACCACAAAATACTTGGACCTGAATTAGTACAGCAGACAAAGGAAGTTGTTGAAGTTATCCAGAAGAGATTGATAGTAGCACAAGACCGTCAAAGGAAATATGCAGATCAATCAAGGAAAGACATGCAATTCGAAGAAGGAAGCTTAATATTACTGAAAGTATCACCGTGGAAGGGATTAACGAGGTTTGGAAAGAAAGGAAGGCTGAGCCCAAGATATGTCGGACCTTGTGAGATTCTAAAGCGCGTTGGCAAAGTAGCTTACGAGTTAGCGTTACTTCCGCACATGGAGCATATTCACAATGTTTTTCACGTAACGATGCTTAAGAAGTATAATCTAGACTTCAGGCATGTAATAGAATATGAGCCAATAGAGCTTCAGGCAGATTTGTCATATGTAGAGAGTCCGATAGAATTTCTAGAGGAAAGAGAGAAAGTATTAAGAAATAAAGTGGTAAAGTTAGTAAGAGTATTGTGGAGAAACCCAAAGGTTGAAGAGTCAACCTGGGTTGAAGAGTCAACCTGGGAGTTAGAAAGTGATATGAGAGAAAAGTACCCTCATTTATTTTCTTAGGAGATTCTGAGGACAGAATCCTTTTAAGGGGGGGAGGATGTAATATTCGGGATATATCATGTAATTATTTTGCTAATAAATAATTATATGTGTTCAGTATCTCTTCTATGAATTATTTGTTAAGTGTTAAATGTGTTTGGATGTTTAAAAATAATATTAATTGAGTATTTTAATTTTTATATGTCCAAAATAAAATATAGATACTTGTCATATCTTCCTAATTATTTTTATGTTGATTTATGATTTTATAGGAAATATATGGATTTTATAAAATCTTTTTTCGAGTATTTAAAAACTATTTTATACAAATGGGAACCAACCAACGTCATCCGTTTTTACGTTTTTATAACCCGAAACTCTTCCGAGAACTCCTTCCTAACCTAATTGTAATATTTCGAGCATTTTCCATATTTCGACTTTTTCGATCTGGCGTACGGTTTGTCCTGCGCGGGTCCCGGCGCAACATTTTCGATACATTATTCGTTTCGTTAAATCAATAAAACTCGTATTTTCGATAAACGGGATATTTTTATTAAACTATCACAATTATCACCTCGTAATACGTGTAACCAGGCGCTGAGACCAAGACCGTAGTACAAATTGTACTGATTTGGATATTTATCCCGAAAATCGATACCGTTTGGATCAGTTTTTATAAATAAACGTACAATTTTATATCCGGAATGATCCAACGGGATACTAATTTTCCGTAAATATAAATAGCCTTTACCGTATTTTATTCTGTATCAAAAATCATTTGCAGTCAGTAATTATATAGTTTTCCAGAGAAAATACTATATTTATATAATCTTCTGAAAATCAAACCACAAATTGAAGGTGTTAGTGAAGTCCGATTGGAACGCTCAAGTAACCAAAATAGAGGTTTTGAGGTGTTCTTTCAGTTTCTTCAACTTTCAGAACTGCAGAAATCAAGGTTTATTTTCTATATTATTATTTATTTTCGAATTATTTTTATTAAAAATATGAATTTTTGTTCGGATGATTGTTTGATTGATTTGATGATTGCATGTTGTAGAGCTTGTTTTCCTGATGATTTTCATATGTCATATGACTGATTTGGAGTGCAATAACATGTTCAAATTTGAGTTTAATCTTCGAATTTTAAAATTATGGTTTATAACCCGTATGAATGTTTTTACTTGAAATTTGGGGATTTTTGATTTAGGGGTTATTAGCTATTGTGTTATAGTGGGTTGTGTTCCTTATGAAATTTGCAATCGATTGGTATATAGCTCGTTATCAGAGGATGTCTGAATCGAAGGGAATTGTATTTTGAAGTTTTCGTCGGTTCGCCGGAAACCGGCGATGTTCTTGGCCATTTTCCGGCTAGGACAGGGATTATTGATGTGATATGATTGCATGGTTGTGTTCCTGGTTATCTGTAGATTATATCTGGAGCAGATGGTGGGGTGAGGATGCCGGAATCGTGTTCTCCGGCCACCCCTGTATTTTCCTGCGACTGTACCGCAAAATTGCAGTTTAGTCCTTGTACTTTTGTAGGTGATGAAGTTTTGTCCCCCAGGTTTCCAGAATTTGCAAAAACAGGATTCCTATTTTAAAAATATTTAAAAATCATATTTTCTATTTATTTTATTTATAAAAATCCGTTTTTAATTTCTGAAAATTCCAAAAATTATTATTTTAATTCCAAAAATTATTTTTAATTCAAAAATAAATCTGAATTAATTAGTTAATTAATTTCAGTTAATATTTAATTGATTAATTGGTCAATTAATTCAAAAATTAATTGATTAATTGATTTAATTATTTATTAATTGATTTTAATTAATTATTTAATTAGATTTAGTTATTTAAAAATGATTTAAAAATTCCGAAAAATAGTTTCGAGCTTTAAAATATTATTTTAAATTGTTTTCAAGGCTCGATAATTATTATAAAATTGTTTTATAGCCAGATTTGGCTAGCCGAACCCTGTTTATTACTCTGAAATTGATCCAACGACCCGTTTTAATTCTGAAAAATGTTTTAAAAATCATTTTAAATACCCGAAAGCCTGTTTATGACCCGAGACTTCTTTATAAATGATATATCATTGATTATTTGATGTGTTATGTGCTATATGTGACTTGTTGGTTAACTGTCGGTATATATATTCGAGGTTTACTTGTTTATAGTATAACTTTCAATCCGTTAATCGGATTTGGGTAAAACGAAGGGTAGATAGAAGTGTGTATCGAATAGAAGCATATAAGTTAAGTATTGATAGATGCTTATGATTTGTGAACAGAAGAGGCAAGGCGTAGGAAAGGGAAACAGATAGTCGAGGAGTAAGACGGTTGTGGTTGAAAGTTAGTACAGTATAGCAAGCTAGTACTAAGCAAGTGTTCTGAACTTTCTCGAGATATATTGTAGTGGATTGATAGTCCTGTTTTATATTGCAAGTGCTTTGAAGCACTGAACCCAAAACCCTGATTCCAGTTATTGATCTTGAGCCATAAACCTTATTCTTTCTAAATCGTTGATTGTTGTACACCCAAATACGAACCACAGATATACGATACTACTCCACAAATACATACAAACTATATACCAAACACTGAACCGAATTACTTATATACTCAAACCATTGTACCTTATGATTTGAAAGACCAATTCCTGGTAACCCTGAAACATTGATTCCTTTGTTATCCAATTCTATCATTACCTAACATCCAAGCTTTAAAAATGCCATATTGATCCTTATGAAGATTGAAACCATTTTATTATTGAACGTCCAATATTGTTAATGATTTTGTTTATTGCTTATTACTGTTTATTCTATTATTATGTTAGAAATGGAATGTTTTTATAAAATTGTGGACCAGATTCATGGTCAGGCCATATAATGGTCAAGTTAGGCCAATGTGTGCCTTGGATCCAGTAGTTAGAGCAGTGCTATGTGCTTTGCTCGGGGTTAGTGCGTGACTGATTAGCAGCCTATCCTTGGTTTTTAAAATGAAAATATAATATTCAATTCTAAATCATAATTCATTATTCTCGATATCATAACCCTTTCCATTTGATGATCATTATTCTCAGTTTTGTCATTGTGACTTGCTGAGCTAGTTAGCTCATTTGTGCGATATTGTTTATGTTCTTTTCTAGTTAAGAAGGAACCAGTTGGTAACGAGGATCCCCAGTCCAGCGCGAGAGCTAGGGGTTCAGGTTGATCAAGTTAAGATAGTAGGCACCTTTTGGAGTAATTTAAGTTTGTAAAAGTTTGTAATAATGTTTAATACTCAGTTCTGAGTTTGGATAGTTGGGATTTGAACATTTGTAATATAAGTAGGTGTGTTTGGCTTGTGTTCATACTTTAACCTGTTGCGGTCCGTGGTAGCTGGTAAGTAGGGTCACTGCATATTATTATTATTATCTTTATTATTGTTATAAGCAGGTTATAAATAAGGTATGTGTGTGTGGACCCCAAACTTTTGACCCGGGTTTGGAGGGCGCCACAATACATATGCTTGAAGGAGTAAATATGTCATTAATTAGCAACTGTAATAACCCCAATTTTTGGAAATTTTTGAAACCCTTATGAATAGTGATTTTACAGATTATGCTGAATGAGAAAACTTTTCATGCCACACTATGTAGGGGTTCTGTTATTGATCTTCTGGGATATTATTAGTACTCTATGTGGTATATAAGTGTATGTAAAGATCGTCTGAATCCAATTCCGAACACTTTGATTTTTCCCGGAAATCTACTAGATACGGAAAGAATTGAGTATAAGGTAACAGGATAAAAAGGATTTAAATTAAAGGATTATAAGAGAGGATCATAAAAGGAATATAATGTATTGAGAAAGGTTAAGGAAACCCAAGTAATAAGATCCCGGGTATGATCCCTCAAACGATAAACGAAAGCGAAAGTTAAGCGAACCGTATAACAGATCAGAGGTCATTAGGCAAACAATTAGGAAGTTAATCAAGGAGGTTAGGGATGATGAGGTCATCCAACCAATAAGGAGAGGACAAGTAAGGGATGATGATACAATAAGGTGATGCAAGCATGACATAGGGAAGGAGGAGGTGTGGTTGGTTTATAACCACATAAATATAAGGTTATTAAGGTAATTAACCAAAAACAAAACAAAAACAACCAAGCTAAGCCAAACAAATCAAAAAACACAAAATCATTTCATTCTCATCATCTTGCTCTCGGCTTTTCTTCTTTTTCAAAGGAAGAAAAATCAAAAATCAAGTTCCAAGCATTGTTAAATCACAAGGTAATTATCTAAGGTTCCTTGTACATAGATATGGATATCCTATAAGTTTAAACTTCTAATTCCTTCACAATCTCTTCCAATAAATTAAGGAAGAAGATGGTGAATAGTAACCTTCAAGAAATAACTTTGGTTTTCTTGATTTTTATGAAAGTTCAAGGTAGCTTAAGCATAGATCAAGGCTTCCATGGGTATTCCAAGGCTCTTTCATTGATTAAGAAGCTTCAAGAAGGTATAAACTCAGAACCCTAGCTTTAGTTTTGAGTATTTAGGAATGGTTATGAGTAATATAGTATATGGGAAGCATGAAGCTTGTTTGTTTAGAGTTTGGGTTGGAGTGGTAGTGGTATGAATGTTGAATCTTGTTGATTTGTTAAAGGAATTAAGTATAGTTTAAGTTCATGATGAGAATAACATAAATTGGAAGAACTTGAGGTGTTGGGACTGTTGTAGTGTGTTTTGGATGAATGTTGATTGTATGAATGAATTGGGATTGATTGGTGGTTGAATTGGAATGGTATAAAATTGGGAAATCGCGTAAACATAGTCGTCGTAATGTCCGATTTACCGTAGACTGTTTTTGTGCTAAACATCAGAACCCTTTAACTCACTGTTAGGTTTTGACCATTGCCATTTTTAGATAGTTCATGTTACGAGCTTCGTTTTGATATGTGGATCGTTTGATTCCGGTGTACGGTTTAGGAGAAACGGCCGTTTTAAGTAACGACGTTTCGCGAACGAATCATTACCCCTTGCCTTACTTTGAAATATAGGTTAAAGACCTTAAAGGACTAATTGGAGTATGAAACAATTATGTTAAGTGGATTAGGCAGTTGGTAAGGCACTCGCGAAAGAATCGCTTTAAAACTCGTAATGGGTAATTTATTAAAAATGGTGGAACCGAGGGTACTCGAGTGACTTAAGAGAATCAGTAAGCGCAAAACGAGCGTTAGAGTCTAATTTGGTTAAAGTATAGATTAACAAGTGACTTTGGTTTAATTCCAACTTACTTGTTGTTTATAGGTTACCAGACTCGTCCCGAGCCATTGTAACCCCCAGTCGCTCAGGCAAGTTTTCTACCCGTTATACTGTTGTTGTGATGTATACACTTGTATATGCATTATCTTGTGATAGATGTATAATGGTTATTTAACAAATTTTTGCGATATATTGTAGTATGTAATATGGTACATATGCATGCCTGTTTCGTATTCTTGCCATATATATCTGTTGATTCAGTTGATAATACCTATGCTAGAGAATAGCGGTAATTTGCATATACCCTTAGTATAGGGGATAAAAAGGTGAACATATTTCTAAACCGGGAGTCGATGTTCTCGAGTATAATATATATATTTTATATATATATGGTTATAGTTTTTTTTAAAAAAAACTATTAATCGAATAAGGTTTATTCGATAGCTTTATATTATTTAATGAATATTACTTGAATATCCATCCGAGGAATTATGACTCCTTTTATTTTATTTAATAAATATTATTTCGAATATTCATTCGAGGGCTTATGACTCAGTTTATTTTATTATTTGAATATTATTGGAATATTCATTCGAGGGCTTATGACTCAGTTTATTTTATTAAATGAATATTATTTGAATATTCATTTGAGGATCTATGACTCCGATTATTTGCTGAGATATATCCTTTATTTTATTAAAGAATAAGGTGTCGATAATCAAACTTATTTTTGATTATTCAATTAAAGATAGTACTTTCGAATAAGTATATCTTTGGTTATTTAATACTCATTTCAAGTATAAGTTTTACAACTTCTACTTCAATCATTTGTATAAAGATTATTCTTTATGGGAATATTATTTAAATAATAATATTCAGATATTTTCTAATATATGGGGACTGATTTACTTTGTTAAATCAGCATTACTCCAAACATTCTTAAAAATGTTTTCGAGTCTTCAAAATGATTTTAAAAGTTAGAGCGGATTCCAAAACTCATTTTTATATTTAAGATCTTCATTTCAAAGGGGATTTAAATACTCGCTCAAAACCTAAGGGATCCGGCTCTGTGGTGTATTTTATATTCGCAACGAGGTTGCTGTTTTGGTAAATGAATTGATTACTTACCCAACGTTCGGGAAGTAAGTCCATCTATTTGAGTCGGCATAAGCAACATGGGCTCAGTGGGCGTCCATGAAAGTGTAAGTGGCTCAGTGGGAGTCCATCAAATGCGTAAGTGGCTGAGTGGCAGTCCAGCATAAGGTCCTATTGCGGCCAGGGTGATGACCAGTGGGGAATTCGTCCATCTACTAGTAGAAAAGGTTACTTATTGGTATCTTTGCCTGATCAGCAAGATATCAGGTTTATGCCAAGGTTTTCTCCTTTCCAAATTCATTGGATATTGCAACTCTGTTTATAATTTTCATAACATAGGCTTTCAAGGAGTGTATGAAATGTATATATATAGGTGTATACATATATTGAGACTTAATGAAGTATCTCGTAACTTCATTATTTATAATGATATTTAAAGATTGAATCTATTCAAATCTTGTCTTGTAGTTTCATCTATGTGATGAACTTTTGAAACTAATTATAACTTGAATGGTGGTAGTTCAAGTAGTATTCGGAAAAGATATAAGTATATTGGAGTATCTTGTAACTTCATCTTTTCAACTTATATCTGGTTAATGATTATCTTATGCATGACAAAGGTTTTCACAAAAACGTTGAGACAAGGTTAGATATATGAGATCACCTTGCAACGATATTTTTATACAGTTATAAACTGGAACTCTGTGTATATTATGCATGGAAGAGGACTTCCAAGATTTTGAAAAGTATATATATATACATATATACTGAATATTTTGCGACTTGGTCGCGTTAAGATATCAAACTTGGTTCATTTCTTCTTGACCAAGACTTTCATGAGTACTATGAGAAGGCTCATATATTGTTAATCATTATACATATTATTTTGGTGGGCTTGCTGCTCACCCTTGCTTTCTTCTTTCATCACACAACAACAGATAGAAAAGATGAACAGGACCAAGCTCCCAATTCGCGAGCGGATAGGAAGCGTTCCGCAGTTTCCTATAGGCGTTGATGTCGCTGTAGCTGAGGTAGGAACTACCAATAGGCTAGGCTTTCAACTTTCGATGTACCAGATTTATGTATATTTATGAATTGTAATAATGGCAAAGAAAATGTAAATTTATTCAGAAAACCTTTTAAGGTGTATTGGCAGATAATTGTGGAATAAAATGACTTGTGATTATTTTTAGATGTTCATCTCTGAGACTATAACTTGTGGTGTGTGTGTTTATTGTGGGGTCACAGTACAGAGTAATTGATTATTTATTAAGATTGGGTGTTATTAAGGGAAATGGAACTCGTGACAACCCGGATCCCCGACCCCGGATTTGGGGGTGTTACAGAAATGGTATCAGAGCCAAGCGTTATAAACCTCAGAGATGAAGTGACGTTAAGATAATAAGTTCACTAAGATAAATAAGAACTCTTGCCAAGTTCATAGTCGGACTACCTAATGTAGTACTGACAGTTAAAACCCTTATGGGAACCCTTATAAATATCGTGATAGAAGCGTAGTTCGTTATCGTATATGGTAGCGGGACTCCGAACCCTGAGGTTGAGGAGTAACAGCGCGATGATGTTTTATTACTAATTGGAAATCGGATTATGGATCCGATAGAGCGTCCTAACGCAGGACCGGATGATGTTGATATTGAGGATGTAATGGTTGAGGATGTTGTCCTGGAAGGGATTGTTGCTGAGGAGGATCCCGTGAAGGATCCTGACAAGAATGAATAAAGGACCACTGAGGAATTGATGACCATGGTTAGGGCAACTCCCAGAGGAGGATTGGCCGGTCACTACCAGAGGTTCGTTCAAGTTTGTAAAGATAGTAGCCCCTTTAACGCGGCTTACTCGTAAGACTGAGAAGTTTGAATGGACAGAGAAATGCGAGAACAACTTTTAAGAACCGAAGCAAAGGTTGGTGACGTTCCCTATGTTCGCATTGCCGGATGGAAAATGAGATTTTGTGAAGTGTAGTGACGCTTCGCATAAGGAATTAGGGTGCTTATTATACAGCACAGCAAGGTAATCGTGTACGCGTCAAGATAATTAAGGGAATATAAAATTCGATATCCCCACCCATGAGCTTGGGCTCGTGGTAATAGTTTTGCCCTAAATATTGGAGGCACTACTTGTATGGAGAGAAGTGCGAGATTTACACAAGCCATAAGTGCTCTAGTGCATTTCCACGCAGAAAGAGCTCAACATATGCCAGAAAAGGCGGTTAGAGCTAATCAAGAATTATGATTGGGAGATTCTTTATCATTCGGGGAAAGCCAATGTGGTGGCTGATGCCCTTAGTAAAAAGGAGAGACTCAAGATAATAATGTCTTTAGGAGAGTTTATAAGAGATTTTGAGAAAATGGAAATAGAAGTGAAGGTAACCAGAGCCGATACCGAAAAGCTGTTTGAGATTGCAATACAGACCGAATTTTTGGAAAAGAACATATTGTGCCAGAAAAAGTGATGAATGAAGGCAGAGAGCCAACAATTAGATAAAAGATTAATATCGAGAAAAATGATAAGGGAATAATGAGGTATTCCTACAGAATTTGAGTTCCAAACGTTCAAGAGCTTAAAGATGAAATATTAGATGAAAGCTAGTTTGAGGAATAAGATTTAGATCAAACCCTGAATGTGATAGTCAGGGAGGTTGCCATTAAGAAAGAAGGAGCCCATAACATAATGAAGTGGAAAACAAGGATTTTAACGTATAAGATAACCCCAAGTATGGGAGAAGGATGAAACATTTCATACTAAGGAAACAGAAAGTTGAGTAAAGAAAGGAGACCTGAGACGGTACTCCTATACGGTAATTCATGGACCTGTCTATAGAGAACTTAGACTATTATCCCCAACCACCACCCTGAGGAGACAGTGCGGTGGGAAATTCTTTCAGGACCTTTAAGTCGCTAAGCTCTCAGAGTTCCAAGGAACAAGCGAACCCAGTAGAGGCGAGAGCCTGACTAAAGGAAATATAGGAATCATTTGAGATTCTAAATGATGGATGAATCACAAAAGACTGTTTTTGTCACTTACCCTCCTAAGAGAGAGACCACCCACTGGTGAAAGGCCAAGGAAGGCACGAAGCAAGAGATTATAATAAACTGATTTAAGTTCAGTCAATTGTTTTCAGGAAAGTACTTCCCAAGGTTATGGAG
The DNA here is from genome assembly GCF_009905375.1 of Apium graveolens. Lineage (NCBI taxonomy): Eukaryota > Viridiplantae > Streptophyta > Magnoliopsida > Apiales > Apiaceae > Apium > Apium graveolens. Next base: position 148,639,139 of record NC_133647.1, read on the forward strand.
ATAGTGTAAAAGCTTTAGAGCCAGAACAAAGGCGGACGAGTATGATGAATTATGAATCTAAGTTGTAAAAGTTGTCAAGATTCGTTCTGAGGACACGAATCCAGAATGACGGGATGTTTGAAATGAATACTTATGTTGTGTTGGTTCATGAAATAAGGATAAGAGAAAGGAAAATAAAAAGAAACTGAAGTGGAAAGGAATATAAAGGCAATAAAGTTTGAGGTATGATAAGGGAGTTGGGTATGAGGAAACCCTAAAGACTCGTAGCAATAGAAATAGAAAAGTATTCATTCGTCAGGATGGGGGTGATTCACCATGAGTTAAAATTGATGGTTGAGGGCATAAGAGATACATATATTTTTATCCCCTGTAAGTTGGGAGGATTCGAGGAAACCTTGAGATAATTCGAAGGATAAATAATGAGACGCGGATAGACTGAGGAGACAAGAAAGTAAGAAATTAAGAAAATTGGATGAAGGAAGTGACCTTCAAGAAGGTGAAGTGTAAGACCGGTGGCATGATACCCAGAAAGGGAGACACCGGGTATGAAAGATATCCCAACATCGAGATGACTGTTGAGATAAACAACAAAAGTAAATAAGGAATTATTAAGAAGAAGTTCACGTTGAACACGACTAATATCTTCCAGAACATCCTTGTTATTGTTACCAAATTAGGAAAGAAAAGCGGATAACCGCCGTTATCTTTTGGAGGCCATAATTGATTGACCTCATTTGGAATACAGATGTTATTGTAAAATTAGGCATATACTATCGAGGTGGGAATGATTGAATAAGACACCCTTATCAGGGATATATGACTTGAATTATCCATGGAAGGATGCATGTACCTTTTTAAAGGTGGAATTAAGGATAGAACATCGGTAACTTAAAACGAATCCTAGGGGAATGCATAAAGGTTGGCATTTCACCCTTAATAGGGATAGTATGAGTTTTGACAGTATGAATTGGAAAGGATTAAGGTAACAACAACCTTTAAAGAATCAGTGGAGAAATTTTTTTCAAAAGTATATAGACAATGATTCTAGTATTAGTATATGGTATTTTGATATGCCCTGTATCTAGGGAATACAGGAGGAACGATTCAAGGATAACCTTAGAGGTTTTACAAGGAGAAAGGTAAAATTCAAAATTCTCAAGAATAGAAATGTTGATAAAGGAAATATGACGTAATTATAATGATGCCAAGTGGGGCACATGTTAAACCACGAGAAGGTATGGATCGAACCAGTAATGGTCGAAATTGTTCAGGGCAATTAAGACTTAAGATAAAAGATATTCTAATTATGATTGAGAGTCAGTCATGGCAGTGATTAACCTCTAAAGACTGAGGCAATAACTTATGGAAAAATGGTGATTTTTTTTTACTCATCAGATTTTAAGGAAAACATCTTCACATAAGCTGTGATTGAAATAAGGTAGAAAATTTATTTGGAGGTGGTTAAAATGACATTGACTGTAAGGAAATTTTACTATCAGGAAAGGCCAAAGAGGTGGCTGACACTTTAAAGGTAAGAGGATAATTATAGGCGCTTGTGCCAAAGGAATACAGTGATGATGGTTAAAGCTATACAGATTGTATTATGGTTTGGAAGATTGACATTCCTTCTGATGACTGTGCAATACCCAACCGTAATAGTAGTTGGTAAAGGTTTAATTCGTGTAATCGCCATGAGCGGGCTATCTATCTCAGAAGATACTATCTTGAGATAAGTCAGGACCATGTTTCAAAAAGGACTAGACGAACCCTTGAGTTAAGTCTTCTATTTAAGGCATACGATTAAGAATGATATTAACCTGCTATCGTTGCTTTGATTGAAACTCTTCTGCAATTTTATATGCTTCATGTCATGAAAGTACGTCAGAGTTTGGAGTGTTCTTCATGAATCATGAAAGGTGATTATGTTAACTCCTTAGAAGAATTTGATACGACAGTTATGGACTCCGTATGGTTATCTATTAAGATTCCAAGGAAAATGAATGACGATAGTAGGTCAGTGGTGGACCATAGTAATGCAGCAACGATTCTTTGAATAATGAGCCGATTACAACCGTGAGAGTTGTAGTGTAATGGATGTTGAGATTGGGTACCCCTAATCGGGTTGTGGTGATGTTTAAGTTGTCGTTGAATAGACTGGTTAAGTAGATTATCTACCTATTGAATATTTATTCCTTCTTATCAATAGAGAGTCGTATTACTATACGAGGAAGGTTGCGATGCAAGCATAGAATTCTAGTAACGATGATGTCTAGAATGAGATCCCAGATTCGATTTTCAATGTCGAGGGAGTTTCAAAGGTGATTGTGTATAAGCTCGAGGAAGAGCAAGGGTCCATAGAATGATGGATGGAATAGCAAAAATATTTAAGCATGTGAAATGCGATGCGATAATACTTGATATATATACACATATGTTTTGTTCTCCTATGACAAACCTCTATAGTTCAGAGGTAGGTTCCAAGCCAGATATTTTGTGGCAGTATATTTTTTTCCATATATGCAATTCTCTTCAATTCGTTCTTTTCTCTTCTTTTCATTTCATATAAGCTGAGAAGAACAACCCTTCCAGAAGGGGAGGTATTGCCGAATGACTATCAATCTGTGTGATAGAAGCCTAGTAGGATACCATATATTGTTTAATTGATTATCAAGTATTAAAGGCTGGCCACCTTCTGTACTAACTATGCGATATAACAAGTGTTCATGATCATAGTGATCTCTCAATAAATTCTTTTACTTCTATATGAAGTACTAAGCTTTCGAAGATAGAAGCAGCTGAAAAAGGAGTAGTAAAGTTGTGGTGGTATTCGGAATGGAAACACATTCGTGATACTAAGGTTGACGAGATTATTAAAAGGTTATAGAACGCTAACGAGCAAAAGTATAACCAGTATAATATTAGGAACGGAAGGTAGTAGAGATACGAACTGGAAAAGAATGGGTATTGAGAAGCAAAATCTCTAATGCTAAAAGCTATAATGAGAGTCTGTGCAATAGACTTGAAAGAAATTGGAATGATCACTTAACACGGATTGAG